>NC_056448.1:49115222-49280222 GCF_018296145.1 Oncorhynchus tshawytscha
TCATCGGGGCATGGACTCTACAAGGTGTCGAAAGCGTTCCACAGCGATGCTGGCCCATGTTGACTCCAATGCTTCCCACAGTTGTGTCAAGTTGGCTGGATGTCCTGTGGTTGGTGGACCATTCTTGATGCAGACAGGAAACTGTTGAGAGTGAAAAACCCAGCAGCGTTGCAGTTCTTAGCTCAAACCGGTGCGTCTGGCACCTACTACCAAACCCTGGTCAAAGGGACTTAAATATTTTGTCTTGTCCATTCACCCTCTGAATGGTACACATACACAATACATGTCTCAATTGTCTCAAGGTTTAAACATCCTTCTTTAACCTTGTGTCCTTCCCTTCATCTACACTGATTTTGAAGTGGATTTAACAAGTGCCATCAATAATGGATCATAGTTTTCACCTGGATTCACCTGGTCAGTCAATGTCATGGAAAGAGCAAGTGTTCTTAATGTTTTGTACTCTGTGTATAGGGAATAGGGTGCCATTTTGGGATCCCCCTGCCTTATAGATACAACTGAACAGAACCATATAAATTCATCATGACCAGGCTAGGGAGATAGTGGTCTGACGGGGTGCAACTCCAGGGTTTAAGCCCAGGGAAAGTCTCAGGCCGGACCAGGGATACAGAAGCCATTGAGATTCCAGAGCCCCATCAATAACACAGGGTGAAGGCCAAATGGCATGCTATTCCCTATGAAGTGCACTAGTTTTGACTGGACCCTGGTCTCGTGATGGGCCCGGGTCAAAACTAGTACACTATGTAAGGAATAGGGTGCCATTTGGGACGTAAAGATTGTCCTTGGTGACAAAGACAGAAGTAACAGCAATAAGGAATACAGTATAGATTTAAGATGCATTATCTTCCCGTCTCGTATTGAAACATTTCAGAAGTTTTTGAAAGATGTATAAAAAATAAATACAACTTGTGTAGTTCAATAAGACTTGGAAAACAATATTGAATGGAATAATGCCTGTAAATAAGTGTTAGGTTTTTAGTTAGAGCTGATTATGCCACAATAGATGACAGTAGCAACACGCACCGTGGAGGTTTGAACAATGTTTGCTACTAGAATTTAAGGTGCCATTTTGGGACGATTGCCTAGGTGAGCATTATATATATATGATCTGGCAGCCATCTTGCTTCATGGTTGTGAGTGATTATCAGAGCTGTAGTCAGACTGCTGGTCTCCCTCCTCTTTCAACTGTTCTCTTCATAAAGTATCTTCTGGTCAATCTGTTCACCTCATTGATTGACAAGTCTACAATGCACTGTACATTTCCTAGTTTACTTATTTTGTGTGTGTGTGTCTGCGCGTGTGTGTGTCTGTGTCCATGCTATTGATGGCCTTTGTGAACATTGCAAATAAAATAAAAAGATTGTATTATTGTGGGGAACTGGACTAGGTTTATTATTTCTGTCTGCTTCAGAGTCTCTATGAATAAAACACACACTACCACAGTCAAACGTTTGAACCCATCTACTCCTTCAAGGGTTTTTCTTTATTTGTACTATTTTCTACATTGTAGAATAATAGTGAAGACATCACAACTATGAAACAACACTTATGGAATCATCTAGTAACCAAAAAGTGTTTAATATATCAAAATATATTTTGATTTGTTTGAGATTCTTCAAATAGCCACCCTTTCTTTGCCTTGATGACAGCTTTGCACACTCTTTTGCAATTTTCTCAACCAGCTTCATGAGGGAGTCACCTGGAATTAATTTCGATTAACAGGTGTGCCTTGTTAAAGGTTCATTTTGAATTTATTTCCTTCTTAATGCGTTTGAACCAATCAGGTGTGTTGTGAAAAGGTAGGGGTGGTATACAAGAAGATAGACTTGGTCTTTTACCAAATAGGGCTATGTTATGGCAAGAACAGCTCAAATAAGTAAAGAGAAATGACAGTCCCTTACTTTAAGATGTGAAGGTCAGTCAAACTGGGAAAATTTCAACTTTGAAAGTTTTTCTTCGAGTGAAGTCTTCTGTACTCATGGTACCTAACGTGCTGACCACACCGTGTGCGAACGGCGCAAATATAAATGTACATCTACATGTTATGCAATCATTGCACCCACACTGCTCGCGAGAGTCTGCGTGGCCAGGCACTAAAATAGAACTTGGTTCTATTTGTGATGCTCAACGCGCTGCAAGTCCGGCCTCTCCCATCTCCTCATTGGTTTATAGGACAATATACCCACATCCCATCTCCTCATTGGTTTATAGGAGTATATACCCACGTCCCATCTCCTCATTGGTTTATAGGAGAATATACCCACGTCCCATCTCCTCATTGGTTTATAGGAGAATATACCCACGTCCCATCTCCTCATTGGTTTATAGGAGAATATACCCACGTCCCATCTCCTCATTGGTTTATAGGAGAATATACCCACGTCCCATCTCCTCATTGGTTTATAGGAGTACATACCCACGTCCCATCTCCTCATTGGTTTATAGGAGTATATACCCACGTGCCATCTCCTCATTGGTTTATAGGAGTATATACCCACGTGCCATCTCCTCATTGGTTTATAGGAGTATATACCCACGTCCCATCTCCTCATTGGTTTATAGTTTATTTATAGGAGAATATACCCACGTCCCATCTCCTCATTGGTTTATAGGAGAATATACCCACGTCCCATCTCCTCATTGGTTTATAGGAGAATATACCCACGTCCCATCTCCTCATTGGTTTATAGGAGAATATACATTCTCCTCATTGGTTTATAGGAGTACATACCCACGTCCCATCTCCTCATTGGTTTATAGGAGTATATACCCACGTGCCATCTCCTCATTGGTTTATAGGAGTATATACCCACGTGCCATCTCCTCATTGGTTTATAGGAGTATATACCCACGTGCCATCTCCTCATTGGTTTATAGGAGTATATACCCACGTTCCATCTCCTCATTGGTTTATAGGAGCAAATACCCACGTGGGTGATTGAAAGATGAACTTAGGTCCACGCTCCAGTCGGTTGTAGTATTGCTGTACAGTTGGTTGCCAACCGTCATATAAAGTCCAAACAACAACACAAGAAGCCTGAAGAAAGGATTGCGAGAAACAAATTCAGTTGACCGTTTTATCTGTGGATTAATTGTTGGAGTAGAGGACCTTGTGCATTTCAGGTAAAATAACAACCCAATGTTTTATATCCCAGGACAAATTAGCTAGCAACAACAAGCTAGCTAGCTAAATTGCCATAAATGTTTAATGCTTTTTGACCTGTCCCCAAATTAATATAATTTGTTAAGATATTTGTTTTGATATTTCAACCTGCGTGTCCTGATTTGCTTCTGGTATGGGTGAACAAAATCAACTTGTGTGCAGTTTGTTCAGCATGTGACAATTAGGTGACCTGATTTTTGTCTCATTGATACGATGTTCAGCATCATCATAACATCTAGCTCATGGTATAACTTGCTGTGATGTGTGTAGCAGGAAATGAGGATAACTACCCAGTGACTGGTGATCAGGTGAAGTCATGAATCTGACTGGCAGGTTGGAGTATCAGGCCATGTTGTTGATGTTCTGGCAGTTCTAGTGGACCACAGTATCAAAGTGTTTTCTGTGTCTCAAATGGCACCCTATTCCCAATATAGTGCACTATTTTCGACCTAGGCCAGCCTATAGGGGTCAACGATAGACTAGAATTGTGTCCAAGGGGTGTACCTGTATATCAAGCTGCCTCACACTTCAGGAAACAGGACATTCTGGCTTGGACAAGGCTACTTGCCACAAGGCTCTGGTCAACGGTAGTGCACTATATAGGGAATAGGGTGCCACTGGGCTCTGGTCAACAGTAGTGCACTATATAGGGAATAGGGTGCCACAAGTCTCTGGTCAACCTAGGAAGAAACCTAGAGAGGAACCAGGCTCTGAGGGGTGGCCAGTCCTCTTCTGGCTGTGCCGGGTGGAGATTATAACAGAACATGGCCAAGATGTTCAAATGTTCATAGATGACCAGCATGGTCAAATAATAATTTTCACAGTGGTTGTCGAGGGTGCAACAGGTCAGCACCTCAGGAGTAAATGTCAGTTGGCTTTTCATAGCCGATCATTCAGAGTATCTCTACCTCTCCTGCAGGTCAGGGTCCATAGCTGATCATTGAGAGTATCTCTACCTCTCCTGCAGGTCAGGGTCCATAGCTGATCATTGAGAGTATCTCTACCTCTCCTGCAGGTCAGGGTCCATAGCTGATCATTGAGAGTATCTCTACCTCTCCTGCAGGTCAGGGTCCAGCCTTTATCATTGATGGGAAATATCTTTAAACCTGCTCCTGCAGGTTAGGGTCCATAGCTGATCATTCAGAGTATCTCTACCTCTCCAGAAGGTCAGGGTCCATCTCAGCCGATCATTGAGATGCTATCTGTACCATCACTCCTGCAGGTATAAGACAGGTTTTTTTTTGGAATTGTTAGTTAGTCCATTACTGCATTGAACTCATTCAGAGTATCTCTAACCTGTCCAGATTTGGTTTGAGGTCAGGGTCCATAGCCGATCATTGAGAGTATCTCTACCTCTCCTGCAGGTTAGGGTCCATAGCTGATCATTCAGAGTATCTCTACCTCTCCAGCAGGTCAGGGTCCATAGCCGATCATTGAGAGTATCTCTACCTCTCCTGCAGGTTAGGGTCCATAGCTGATCATTCAGAGTATCTCTACCTCTCCAGAAGGTCAGGGTCCATAGCCGATCATTTAGAGTATCTCTACCTCTCCTGCAGGTCAGGGTCCATAGCTGATCATTGAGAGTATCTCTACCTCTCCTGCAGGTTAGGGTCCATAGCTGATCATTCAGAGTATCTCTACCTCTTCAAGTGATTCCTCTCAACACAAATTCAACAGCGGAGCATCTATTAGCTACACGTTGACGTTCAAACATTCATGTTTCAACCGGAATATAGGGCAGGGGATTCGAAACAAAGAGTTGGATTTAGCTAACGTTTGACTCTCAGCTACAGCCGATGCCAACACCAAGAGGACAGATGACAAATACGATGCCTAGCTAAGTAAGATATGTTTTCTGTAAAACACCCGACAGTGTCGAAGAAACAAACGTTTATTTCTAGTACAGGGGTGTGGAAACGACAGGTCAAGGGTCAGTAAACCAGAGAGGGTGCAAAAAGTCCATAACAGCAGGTAGTCTCAGGGTCCAGGCAGGCAGGGGTCAGTAATTCAGTGAGGTGGGGCAAGGTACAGAACACTAGGCAGGCTCAGGGTCAAAACTGGGAAGGACTATAAAAACAAAAGCTGGTAGGTTTCACGAAAACAAAACGAACTGGCAGCAGACAAACAGAGAACACAGGTATAAATACACTAGGGATAATGGGGAAGATTAGAGACACCTGGGGGATAGACAAGCACAAAGACAGGTGAAACAGATCAGGGTGCGACACCCACATTGCGTATTGCTGGCTAACATACTATAACTTTTCCCTGTATAATGTCCTATGGGTCCCTGCATGTTTCATTACAGGGTCCCTGTAAGTAGTATTAAAGTCCATAATTAACCTGCTCTGGATCCATCAGGCTGCCCATATAGCTTGAAATATACTTATTCATGTTACCTTACTACAACGTATTGATAACTTTACATGTGTAAGGAAAGGGAACGTATATTTTAGGAAGGGTCAAGAAGTTCTAGGTGTGTAGAAAGTTACTTAGTGAGGAAAGTTCATATTCTGTTCAAATACAGTATGTTCCTGTTGAATCTGAATGGTCCTAAGGAGGGAGGCAAAGGGCAACAGTCTGGTTTCAGTTCCTGATAAGGCAGACCAGTTTCTGAGGAACCGGGACCATGAGGGATGTGGAACTCCACTCCAGATAAGGTCAACAGATGGAGTATGTTGTTTCTCCCGGCTGTATGACCCAGTGGTTGAATTAGCTTGGTTTGTCTGTTTGAGTTGTTGTTTTTACTCTGTTTGTTCAGAACCTAACCGGACTCATTCCACCTGTTGAGCCCCACCCTGCCTATTGTAAACCATTTCTCCATCCCATTCCCCCTAGTTACGTTAATTAAGGGGAGAGACTGACTATAATTGATGTAGAAATTATTTTTCCTGTCAATTACTTATTTCCTTATCCACCATCTTGTCCTTCGGCAGATCTCCCAGAAGGTTTGTGCCTCGCTTCATGTTTACTCACAATGTGTTCCCCTTGTTCTCCGTCTTCTTTCGTGACCTGCGCCCCGCCACCATAGTAAAGATGGTTATGACTAACCCTTTGTTCGATTTGTGACTATAACTCCATGTGTGTGTCGGGTGTCGCATGTTACTCAAATATGATAGCCAGTCACAGCACTGCTTTTTGTTACAATGCCAGTGATTGGCTAGCTAAATGACAGTCAGGACCAACGGGACGTTTACACCCCCAGGTAGCTAGCCAGTAGCCACACTGCAACACGGAGGACTTCCCCTCAAGGCGTTTCTTATTTTAGGTAAGAAAGCTAGATAGCTAATTCAGGCTAATTTCAACATGTTTTTTTGATGAACTAATCCATGTAAAGATTTGCCAGTGGATATCTGTAACTCATTTATCTAACGTCACTCATGTAGGAACTAATGTCACACATTACATTCATCCTAGCTACTGTACTATCAACTGGCTTGTTATATTAGGAAGCTGTAGATGCGATTGGAAAACAAATCTATGTATATGATCTATAAAGAGGATAAGGACATTGGGTAGCTAGCTAGCTTATACGCAATAGCATCATAGTCAGGGTCAGACTGTCTGGTCTGTAGCTGCGGTCGTTGCCGTTGACGATGAAGTAGGACAATCTTATTTTATTTTTTTCATGAGCATGGCCTTATTTCTATTACAGCATGTTGGGATGACTGTCATTCATATTCCATTCATCCAGTTCAATGTAACATCTACTGTATAGGTTTAGGCTACTACATGATACTCAGATTTCCCCTGTACCCATCATCAGGTTGCTACAACCTAGCCTATGAATGGACGTTTACAACGCATGTGCACACAGGTGGAGAGTAATCAAGGTGACAGACATTGACCTGTTTAATAGAGAGATCCTTGATGATCACTGTCACGGGTTCTGTTTTATTTGAGTGTTGTTTCCTCAGGTTACCACTGGAGGGCACCCTTACCTTGTTTTCTAGTTTCCAGGTCCCCCTGATTATGTCTTATTGGTTTCACCTGTGTTTAATTACCTTCTCTGTTCACCAGGTTGCCTGGTTATTCAGGATCCTCCGTTGGCCTGTACCGTTGCTTTGGTCTCGTGTTTTATTAGTGTGCTCTTGTCTTGTTTCTTTTAAGACTCTTAAGTAAAAATTCTGGATTTACCCCTACCTCTCCTTGCTTTGTTTCTCTGCGCCTGGGTTCGAGTTCGTACAAGTTTTATTGTCACAAAAACCTGTTCCAGAGCGCTCAGGACCTCAGACTGGGGTGAAGGTTCACTTTCCAACAGGTCAACGACCCTAAGCACACAGCCAAGACAGCGAAGGAGTGGCTTCGGGACAATTCTCTGAATGTCCTTGAGTGGCCCAGTGGGAACCCGGACTTGAACCCGATTTAACGTCTCTGGAGAGACCTGGAAATATCTGTGCAGCGATGCTCCCCATCCATCCTGACAGCGCTTGAGAGGATCTGCAGAGAAGAATGGGAGACACTCCTCAAATACAGGTGTGCCAAGCTTGTAGTACTATACCCAAGACGACTCCAGGCTGTAATCGCTGCCAAAGGTGCTTCGACAAAGTACGGAGTAAAGGGTCTGAATGCTTATGTAAATGTGATATTTCCGATTTTAATTGTGTAATTCATTCGCAAATATTTCTAAAAACCAGTTTTGCTTTGTCATTATGGGGTATTGTATATAAATTCAGTAGAAAAAACAACAGTTTAATCAATTTTAGATTAAGAGAACATAACAAAATCAGAGTGAGTTTTTCCTCAGCTCGATGACCCAGTTCTAATGGAGAAGAACAGTCTGACCCGGTTCTAAAGGAGTAGAACAGCCTGATGACCCGGTTCTAAAGGAGTAGAACAGCCTGATGACCCGGTTCTAAAGGAGTAGAACAGCCTGATGACCCGGTTCTAAAGGAGTAGAACAGCCTGATGACCCGGTTCTAAAGGAGTAGAACAGCCTGATGACCCGGTTCTAAAGGAGTAGAACAGCCTGATGACCCGGTTCTAAAGGAGTAGAACAGCCTGATGACACAGTTCTAAAGGAGAAGAACAGCCCGATGACCCAGAAAAACTTGAACGACTTTACTATCAGGAAAATTACAGTCGGAGAAACACACTTCGAATCAGAGGGGTTCGAAATACACATAAATACGATGGATTGTTTGAAAGACATTTTTTGCAATATCTTTGAGGACACACTGGAGGATGTTAACAACATGACCATCTAGCGAACATCGGACACTGACAACACTGCGCCCAGGACCAGCCCCACCAACCCTAGGCCTGTCCTGGACCAGCCCCATGCAACCCCAGGCCTGTCCTGGACCAGCCCCACCAACCCTAGGCCTGTCCTGGACCAGCCCCATGCAACCCCAGGCCTGTCTTGGACCATTCCCACGCAACCCCAGGCCTGTCTTGGACCATTCCAACGCAACCCCAGGCCTGCCCTGGACCATTCCCACGCAACCCCAGGCCTGCCCTGGACCATTCCCACGCAACCCCAGGCCTGTCCTGGACCATTCCCACGCAACCCCAGGCCTGTCCTGGACCATTCCCACCTGCAACCCCAGGCCTGTCCTGGACCATTCCCACGCAACCCCAGGCCTGTCCTGGACCATTCCCACGCAACCCCAGGCCTGTCCTGGACCATTCCCACGCAACCCCAGGCCTGTCCTGGACCATTCCCACGCAACCCCAGGCCTGTCCTGGACCATTCCCACGCAACCCCAGGCCTGTCCTGGACCATTCCCACGCAACCCCAGGCCTGTCCTGGACCATTCCCACGCAACCCCAGGCCTGTCCTGGACCATTCCCACGCAACCCCAGGCCTGTCCTGGACCATTCCCACGCAACCCCAGGCCTGTCCTGGACCATTCCCACGCAACCCCAGGCCTGTCCTGGACCATTCCCACGCAACCCCAGGCCTGTCCTGGACCATTCCCACGCAACCCCAGGCCTGTCCTGGAGGCCTGTCCTGGACCATTCCCACGCAACCCCAGGCCTGTCCTGGACCATTCCCATGCAACTGCCAGTCATTAGTTTAGTGTTCTAGGTGGGGGGTACTACCAGTCATTAGTTTAGTGTTCTAGGTGGGGGTACTACCAGTCATTAGTTTAGTGTTCTAGGTGGGGGTTACTACCAGTCATTAGTTTAGTGTTCTAGGTGGGGGTTACTACCAGTCATTAGTTTAGTGTTCTAGGTGTGTGTGGGGGGTACTACCAGTCATTAGTTTAGTGTTCTAGGTGTGTGTGTGGGGGGGTACTACCAGTCATTAGTTTAGTGTTCTAGGTGGGGAGGGTACTACCAGTCATTAGTTTAGTGTTCTAGGTGGGGGTACTACCAGTCATTAGTTTAGTGTTCTAGGTGGGGGGTACTACCAGTCATTAGTTTAGTGTTCTAGGTGGGGGTACTACCATTCATTAGTTTAGTGTTCTAGGTGGGGGTACTACCAGTCATTAGTTTAGTGTTCTAGGTGGGGGGTACTACCAGTCATTAGTTTAGTGTTCTAGGTGGGGGTACTACCAGTCATTAGTTTAGTGTTCTAGGTGGGGGTCATTAGTTTAGTGTTCTAGGTACTACCAGTCATTAGTTTAGTGTTCTAGGTGGGGGGGGTACTACCAGTCATTAGTTTAGTGTTCTAGGTGGGGGTACTACCAGTCATTAGTTTAGTGTTCTAGGTGGGGGTACTACCAGTCATTAGTTTAGTGTTCTAGGTGGGGGTACTACCAGTCATTAGTTTAGTGTTCTAGGTGGGGGTACTACCAGTCATTAGTTTAGTGTTCTAGGTGGGGGTACTACCAGTCATTAGTTTAGTGTTCTAGGTGGGGGGTACTACCAGTCATTAGTTTAGTGTTCTAGGTGGGGGTACTACCAGTCATTAGTTTAGTGTTCTAGGTGGGGGGTACTACCAGTCATTAGTTTAGTGTTCTAGGTGGGGGTACTACCAGTCATTAGTTTAGTGTTCTAGGTGGGGGGTACTACCAGTCATTAGTTTAGTGTTCTAGGTGGGGGGTCATTAGTTTAGTGTACTACCAGTCATTAGTTTAGTGTTCTAGGTGGGGGTACTACCAGTCATTAGTTTAGTGTTCTAGGTGGGGGGTACTACCAGTCATTAGTTTAGTGTTCTAGGTGGGGGTACTACCAGTCATTAGTTTAGTGTTCTAGGTGGGGGTACTACCAGTCATTAGTTTAGTGTTCTAGGTGGGGGGTACTACCAGTCATTAGTTTAGTGTTCTAGGTGGGGGTTACTACCAGTCATTAGTTTAGTGTTCTAGGTGGGGGGGTACTACCAGTCACCATAATACATACAACAACAAAAAGAGAGGTCTCTATTCTATTGTCCAAAACAGAAGTATTCTGTACATGTTCAAGTGGAAAAAGAGTTTCAAACGTATTCTGGCTGCAGGGGCAGTATTGAGTAGCTTGGATGAAAGGTGCCCAGAGTAAACTGCCTGCCCCTCAGTCCCAGATGGCAGTATTGAGTAGCTTGGATGAAAGGTGCCCAGAGTAAACTGCCTGCTCCTCAGTCCCAGATGGCAGTATTGAGTAGCTTGGATGAAAGGTGCCCAGAGTAAACTGCCTGCTCCTCAGTCCCAGATGGCAGTATTGAGTAGCTTGGATGAAAGGTGCCCAGAGTAAACTGCCTGCCCCTCAGTCCCCGTTGCTAATATATGCATATAATTAGTAGATTTGGATAGAAAACACTCTGAAGTTTCTGAAACTGTTTGAATGATGTCTGTGAGTATAACAGAACTCGTATGCAGGCAAAAACCTGAGAAGAAATCCAAACAGGAAGTGAGAACTCTGAGGTTGGTCGATTTTCAACCCAGCCCCTACTGAATTCACAGTGGGATATGGATGAAGTTGCACTTCCTAGGGCTTCCACTAGATGTCAACCGTCTTTAGAAACTTGAATGAGGCTTCTACTGTGTTGTGGGGCTGACTGGGAGCTGAATGAGCCAGGTGTCTGGCAGAGAGCCAAGGGCTGGTCATGCGCAATTCACATGATAGCGACCTGCGTACCATGGCTTTTCTACAGACAATGGAATTCTCCGGTTGGAACGTTATTGAAGATTTATGATAAAAACATCCTAAAGATTGATTCTATACTTCGTTTGAAATGTTTCTAAGACCTGTAATATAACTTCTTGAAGTTTTTGTCTGGACGTTATGCTGGACCTGCACGAGCGTTTGGATTTGTATACCTTAGCCCTAACAAAAGTAGCTACATGGACATAAATAATGGACATTATCAAACAAATCAAGCATTTATTGTGGAACTAGGATTCCTGGGAGTGCATTCTGATGAAGATCATCAAAGGTCAGGGAATATTTATAATGTTGTTTCTGATTTCTGTTGACTCCAAAATGGCAGATTTTTTTTCTTTTTCTGAGCGCTGTCTCAGATTATTGCATGGTTTGCTTTTTCCATTAAGTTTTTTTGAAATCTGACACAGCGGTTGCATTAAGGAGAGGTATATCTATAATTCCATGTGTATAACTTGTATTTTCATCACATTTATGACGAGTATTTCTGTTGAATTGATGTGGCTATGCAAAATCACTGGATGTTTTTGGAAATAGTGAAAGTAATGCGCCAATGTAAACTCTGATTTTTTTATATAAACATGAACTTTATCAAACAAAACATACATGTATTGTGTAACATGAAGTCCTATGAGTGTCATCTGATGAAGATCATCAAAGGTTAGTGATTCATTATATCTCTATTTGTGCTTTTTGTGACTCCTCTCTTTGGCTGGAAAAATGGCTGTGTTTTAGATTACCTTTAAAACGGTATAAAATACATGTATGTTTGAGGAATGTTAATTATGAGATTTCTGTTGTTTTGAATTTGGCGCCCTGCACTTTCACTGGCTGTTGTCATATCATCCCGTTATCGGGATTGAAGCCATAAGAGGTTTTTAAGGACAAAGAGGGATGAATCTTGATTTTACTGGTGAAGGTTTCAGAACAAAATATAATATTGAGTAATATTTATGCTCTGAATGAGGAAGACCCCAGACTGCTTATAAATATATTACTGGATATTGGTGACTTTCCCCTGGTACCAGGGCATTACTATAATCAGGTCCCTGATGCATTTTTAGACAAATCCAAAACAGGTCTAACCAGGACCTCTTAAAACTCAAGAAGAAATTAAAACACTGTGTAAAGATGCTGGTCTTTATGATATATGGAGAATGATCAATCCAACTGCTCGGGATTACACTTTTCAAATGGGCTGTTTATTCACGCATCGACTACTTTCTGATCTCTCATAAAGTGGGTGCTTGCAGTGTGGGCACGATAGCTATGACAGTCCCATTGATCTGACCGTTTGAATAGGAAAATGTAAATGTTTGGCGAATGAACACCAGCCTCTTACAGTGCGAAACAGGTACATGTCTGGGAAACGTTTTTTAAAGCTTCCATACGCGGAGTAATGATACAATGATAAGCTACTATTAAGAAGTTAGACGAACAGAACATGGATCAACTTGAAACAGAGCTCCAAACGCTAGACAGGTCAAATTGGTTCAATACTTTATTAAATAAAAAAAGCTGAATATTCCTGAACTGTACTGAAGCAGAGATGGTATGAATCAGGTGAAAAGGCAGAAAGTCAATTTAAATTTGGAGAAGCAGATCGACGAGTAGGTGGAATCAGAAACAAGACCGAGCAAGCTGATTACCAATCATAAAGAAATAAACAATATATTTTGAGACTTCTATCGGGAACTTTATACTTCAGACATTCCTTTAGATATACAGAAAGCAGAGTCATTCTTTCAGAATTTGCGACTTCCTAAACTAACAGAGGAAGACAGAAATTGGCTCGACCGCCCCATTACAAGCACCCAGTGGTAAAACAGGGTTTTCAGAATATTATTTCATTTATGTACAATGAGCCCAAATCCATAGTAGTCACTAACAGACTACGATCATCTCCATTTTCAGTAGGACGAGGCATGAAAAACAGTGACTGTCTGTCACCTATCCTATTTATTATAGCAATAGAACCACTAGCCGAAGCCATTAGGCTGCATCAGTCAACGGGTTAATATGGGAGGTAGGGAGAATAAACTACTGCTTTATGCAGACAACATATTACTATTCATGTCAGACTCCCAACTCTCCATAAAAACCTTTTAATGGTCCTAGTTAATGCATTCTCAGAGATATCGGGCTATAAAGTAAACTGGACCAAATCTGAAGTAATGCACCTGTAAAAACAATGTCTGAGAAATGACTTCCTCAGCTGGAGAATTCAATGAGTCCCTAAAAACTTGAGGTACCTGGGGATCTATTTAAATCCTGGTCTAGAAAACAGGATTTCTGAAAACCTTGACCCACTATTGAACAAAATTCAGCTCCAGTTTAAGAGCTGGACTAAGCTATAAATCTCATTATGGGGTAGGATACAGCATTACGTCATCAGCATGTTACCACTGTCCATACCTGTCAATACTTAAAAAAATAATAATATCCATAGACAAAATGATTACTGAGTTTATTTGGGTCAGTAAAAGGTCCAGGAGGAAACGAGCGAGATTACAGGAAACGACTGAGAAGGGAGGATTAAAGCTCCCTAACATGCCATTATATCAAGAAGCCTCTGTAGCTGTTCAAATAGGCTCTCTCTTTACTGAGAACTCATAGGCTCTCTCTTTATTGAGAACTCTAGTAGGCTCTCCCTTTATTGAGAACTCTAATAGGCTCTCTCTTTATTGAGAACTCTAGTAGGCTCTCTCTTTATTGAGAACTCTAATAGGCTCTCCCTTTATTGAGAACTCTAATAGGCTCTCTCTTTACTGAGAACTCTAGTAGGCTCTCTCTTTATTGAGAACTCATAGGCTCTCTCTTTACTGAGAACTCATAGGCTCTCTCTTTATTGAGAACTCTAATAGGCTCTCTCTTTATTGAGAACTCTAGTAGGCTCTCTCTTTATTGAGAACTCTAGTAGGCTCTCTCTTTATTGAGAACTCTAATAGGCTCTCTCTTTATTGAGAACTCTAGTAGGCTCTCTCTTTATTGAGAACTCTAGTAGGCTCTCTCTTTATTGAGAACTCTAGTAGGCTCTCTCTTTATTGAGAACTCTAATAGGCTCTCTCTTATTGAGAACTCCAATTTGAAGAACTAAAATTCCCCAATCGCAACAAAATGTGGGACTGCAGAATTAATGTCCCACAAAGAGGAAGATTCATGAGAGAAATATTGAGAACTCTAATAGGCTCTCTCTTTATTGAGAACTCTAATAAGCTCTCTCTTTACTGAGAACTCTAATAGGCTCTCTCTTTATTGAGAACTCTAATAAGCTCTCTCTTTATTGAGAACTCTAATAGGCTCTCTCTTTATTGAGAACTCTAATAGGCTCTCTCTTTATTGAGAACGCTAATAGGCTCTCTCTTTACTGAGAACTCTAATAGGCTCTCTCTTTATTGAGAACTCTAATAAGCTCTCTCTTTATTGAGAACTCTAATAGGCTCTCTCTTTATTGAGAACTCTAAGCTCTCTCTTTATTGAGAACTCTAATAGGCTCTCTTTTTATTGAGAACTCTAGGCTCTCTCTTTATTGAGAAATCTAATAGGCTCTTTCTTTATTGAGAACTCTAATAGGCTCTCTCTTTATTGAGAACTCTAATAGGCTCTCTTTATTGAGAACTCTTAATAGGCTCTCTTTACTGAGAACTCTAATAGGCTCTCTCTTTACTGAGAACTCTAATAGGCTCTCTCTTTACTGAGAACTCTAATAGGCTCTCTCTATTGAGAACTCTAATAGGCTCTCTCTTTATTGAGAACTCTAATAGGCTCTCTCTTTATTGAGAACTCTAATAGGCTCTCTTTATTGAGAACTCTTAATAGGCTCTCTTTACTGAGAACTCTAATAGGCTCTCTCTTTATTGAGAACTCTAATAGGCTCTCTCTTTACTGAGAACTCTAATAGGCTCTTTCTTTATTGAGAACTCTTAATAGGCTCTCTTTACTGAGAACTCTAATAGGCTCTCTCTTTACTGAGAACTCTAATAGGCTCTCTCTTTATTGAGAACTCCAATAGGCCAATTTGGGTGGACATGGAAGAGGAACTAAATTCCCCAATCGGAGCATCAGATTATTTGAGTCAACAAAATGTGGGACTGCAGAATGCAATAATGTCCCATACAAAGAAATATATGGAGTCAGATTCATGAGAGAAATCTTCACCTTTCTTGACAAGCTCTGCTTCATTATGGAACTACAATGAAACTAGGGGGACACATGGTTTCCTGGAAAGGCTGGTATAGAAAGGGGATAGAGAACATTGGTTGTCTCTATCAAGAAAACACCTTTACCTCTTTTGAAGAACTAAAGTTCAAGTATAATTTACAGAGAAACAAGACTTTTGGAGATTTCTCCAGTTTGGAGATTGTATATTTTAAGGTAGGACAGAATAACAACACATGTTCTGTACATTCTGATATAAGTGTTAAGATACCACATACCTGCAGAGCTTACATATAGCCAATTTATAGGTGGACTTGGGGGAACTTGTAAGGGCCTAAAAGCCGTATGGGGGAAAAAAGACCTGGAGGTAACATCTGGAGAGGAGGAGTAGAATATAAGAGTACAACAGATGCTCCTTCCTATGAGAGATGCCTGGTCCTTCCTATGAGAGATGCCTGGTCCTTCCTATGAGAGATGCCTGGTCCTTCCTATGAGAGATGCCTGGTCCTTCATATGAGAGATGCCTGGTCCTTCATATGAGAGATGCCTGGTCCTTCCTATGAGAGATGCCTGGTCCTTCCTATGAGAGATGCCTGGTCCTTCCTATGAGAGATGCCTGGTCCTTCCTATGAGAGATGCCTGGTCCTTCCTATGAGAGATGCCTGGTCCTTCCTATGAGAGATGCCTGGTCCTTCCTATGAGAGATGCCTGGTCCTTCCTATGAGAGATGCCTGGTCCTTCCTATGAGAGATGCCTGGTCCTTCCTATGAGAGATGCCTGGTCCTTCCTATGAGAGATGCCTGGTCCTTCCTATGAGAGATGCCTGGTCCTTCCTATGAGAGATGCCTGGTCCAAGCTGATTCAATTTTTTCAAAAGTGTTCAATAGGATTTATTGAACTTCTCTGAGGTTGAACAGAATAGGTTTGATAGAATCCAGTCTATGCTGTACAGGTGACATGATTCATATGTTCTGTGACTGTCCAAACTTTACATACCTTTTTGGCAGAAGGTAATGGAAAATATTAGGGATAATCTGGGTACCACAATACCTGCAAAATCCTGCTTTCCTATTATTGAATATCACTAAGGATTTTGATAGACTGAAAAGCTCATGTTTAAACTGGCTAAAAGATGCTCTAACCACAGCCAGCCCCATTGAAACACTGGAGGGAGGAGGACCCTCCCTCATATAAGGAATGGTACATAGCCTTGGCAGAAACAGCATTATTATTATTGTTGTTACGGCAACCGCACCGCCCACAACCGCAGGGCTCTCCAGAGGGTGGTGCAGTTACCCCATTACCCCATTTACCTGGGGCAAACTTCCCGCCCTCCTGGACACCTACAGCACCCGATGCCACAGGAAGGCCAAAAAGATAATCAAGGACCGAGAGGCTGAAAAACAGCTTCTATCTCAAGGCCGTCAGACTGCTAAACCGCCATCACTAGCACATCAGAGGTGGCTGCCGATAGACTAGGAATCACTTTTAAATGGAACACTAGCCTCTGTAATAACGTCTCCATAGTCTAGCATTACTCACCTCACATGTATAAACTGCATTCCACACTATTCTATGATGCTGCCACCCCCGTGCTTCACGGTTGTGATGGTGTTCTTTGGCTTGCAAGCCTCCCCCTTTTTCCTCAAAAAAATGTGTTGTGTTGTATTGTAGATATGTAGTGGTGTAATAATGTGTTGTATTGTAGATATGTAGTGGTAGAGTAGTGGTGTAATAATGTGTTGTATTGTAGATATGTAGTGGTGTAATAATGTGTTGTATTGTAGATATGTAGTGGTAGAGTAGTGGTGTAATAATGTGTTGTATTGTAGATATGTAGTGGTGTAGTAATGTGTTGTATTGTAGATATGTAGTGGTGTAATAATGTGTTGTATTGTAGATATGTAGTGGTAGAGTAGTGGTGTAATAATGTGTTGTATTGTAGATATGTAGTGGTAGAGTAGTGGTGTAATAATGTGTTGTATTGTAGATATGTAGTGGTGTTATAATGTGTTGTATTGTAGATATGTAGTGGTAGAGTAGTGGTGTTATAATGTGTTGTATTGTAGATATGTAGTGGTAGAGTAGTGGTGTTATAATGTGTTGTATTGTAGATATGTAGTGGTGTTATAATGTGTTGTATTGTAGATATATAGTGGTATATATGTAGTGGTAGAGTAGTGGTGTAATAATGTGTTGTATTGTAGATATGTAGTGGTAGAGTAGTGGTGTAATAATGTGTTGTATTGTAGATATGTAGTGGTGTTATAATGTGTTGTATTGTAGATATGTAGTGGTGTAATGATGTGTTGTATTGTAGATATGTAGTGGTGTAATAATGTGTTGTATTGTAGATATGTAGTGGTGTTATAATGTGTTGTATTGTAGATATATAGTGGTAGAGTAGTGGTGTTATAATGTGTTGTATTGTAGATATGTAGTGGTGTAATAATGTGTTGTATTGTAGATATGTAGTGGTAGAGTAGTGGTGTAATAATGTGTTGTAGATATATAGTGGTGTTATAATGTGTTGTAGATATATAGTGGTAGAGTAGTGGTGTAGTAATGTGTTGTATTGTAGATATGTAGTGGTGTAATGATGTGTTGTATTGTAGATATGTAGTGGTGTAATAATGTGTTGTAGATATATAGTGGTAGAGTATTGGTGTAGTAATGTGTTGTATTGTAGATATGTAGTGGTGTAATGATGTGTTGTATTGTAGATATGTAGTGGTGTAATAATGTGTTGTAGATATATAGTGGTGTTATAATGTGTTGTATTGTAGATATATAGTGGTAGAGTAGTGGTGTAATAATGTGTTGTATTGTAGATATGTAGTGGTAGAGTAGTGGTGTAGTAATGTGTTGTATTGTAGATATGTAGTGGTGTAATAATGTGTTGTATTGTAGATATGTAGTGGTAGAGTAGTGGTGTAATAATGTGTTGTAGATATATAGTGGTAGAGTAGTGGTGTAGTAATGTGTTGTATTGTAGATATGTAGTGGTGTAATAATGTGTTGTATTGTAGATATGTAGTGGTAGAGTAGTGGTGTTATAATGTGTTGTATTGTAGATATGTAGTGGTGTAATAATGTGTTGTATTGTAGATATGTAGTGGTAGAGTAGTGGTGTTATAATGTGTTGTATTGTAGATATGTAGTGTTGTAATAATGTGTTGTATTGTAGATATGTAGTGGTAGAGTAGTGGTGTTATAATGTGTTGTATTGTAGATATGTAGTGGTGTAATAATGTGTTGTATTGTAGATATGTAGTGGTAGAGTAGTGGTGTAATAATGTGTTGTAGATATGTAGTGGTAGAGTAGTGGTGTTATAATGTATTGTAGATATGTAGTGGTGTAATAATGTATTGTATTGTAGATATGTAGTGGTAGATATGTAGTGGTAGAGTAGTGGTGTAATGATGTGTTGTATTGTAGATATGTAGTGGTGTAATAATGTATTGTATTGTAGATATGTAGTGGTAGAGTAGTGGTGTTATAATGTGTTGTATTGTAGATATGTAGTGGTGTAATAATGTATTGTATTGTAGATATGTAGTGGTAGATTTGTAGTGGTAGAGTAGTGGTGTAATAATGTGTTGTATTGTAGATATGTAGTGGTGTAATAATGTATTGTAGATATGTAGTGGTGTAATAATGTGTTGTATTGTAGATATGTAGTGGTAGAGTAGTGGTGTAATAATGTGTTGTATTGTAGATACAGTTGAGGTGGGAAGTTTACATACACACCTTAGCCAAATACATTGAAACTTTTTTTTAGGTCAGTTAAGATCACCACTTTATTTTAAGAATGTGAAATGTTAGAATATTAGTTGAGAGAATTATTTATTTCAGCTTTTCTTTCTTTCATCACATTCCCAGTGGGTTAGACGTTTACATACACTCAATTCATATTTGGTAGCATTGCCTTTAAATTGTTTAACTTGGGTCAAACGTTTCGGGTAGCCTTCCACAAGCTTCCCACAATAAATTGGGTGAATTTTGGCCCATTCCTCCTGACAGAGCTGGTCTGAGTCATGTTTGTAGGCCTCCTTGCTTGCACATTTCAGTTCTTTCTACACATTTTCTATAGGATTGAGGTCAGGGCTTTGTGATGGCCACTCCAATACCTTGACTTTGTTGTCCTTAAGCCATTTTGCCACAACTTTGGAAGTATGCTTGGGGTCATTGTCCATTTGGAAGACACAAGCTTTAACTTCCTGACTGATGTCTTGAGATGTTGCTTCAATATATCCACATAATTTTACTACCTCATGATGCCATCTATTTTGTGAAGTGCACCAGTTCCTCCTGCAGCAAAGCACCCCCAACATGATGCTACCACCCCCATGCTTCACAGTTGGGATGGTGTTCTTCGGCTTGCAAGCCTCTGCCTTTTTCCTCCAAACCTAACAATGGTCATTATGGCCAAACAGTTCTATTTTTGTTTCATCAGACCAGAGGACATTTCTTCATAAAGTACAATCAAACCGTAGCCTAACCCTAACCCTTTTTCATGGTGGTTTTGGAGCAGTGGCTTCTTCCTTGCTGAGTGGCCTTTCAGGTTATGTCGATATAGGACTCGTTTTACTGTGGATATAGATACTTTTGTGCCTGTTTCCTCCAGCATCTTCACAAGGTCCTTTGCTGTTGTTCTGGGATTGATTTGCACTTTTCTCACCAAAATACGTTCATCTCTAGGAGACAGAATGCGTCTCCTTCCTGAGCGGTATGACGGCTGCGTGGTCCCATGGTGTTTATACTTGCGTACTATTGTTTGTACAGATGAACGTGGTACCTTCAGGCATTTGGAATTTGCTCCCAAGGATGAACCAGACTTGTGGAGATCTACAATTTCTTTTCTGAGGTCATGGCTGATTTATTCTGATTTTCCCATGATGTCAAGCAAAGAGGCACTGAGTTTGAAGGTAGACCTTGAAATACATCCACAATTGACTCAAATGATGTCAATTAGCCTATCAGAAGCTTCTAAAGCCATGACTTCATTTTCTGAAGTTTTCCAAGCTGTTTAAAGGCACAGTCAACTTAGTGTATGTAAACTTTTCACCAACTGGAATTGTGATACAGTGACAATTGTGAAATAATCTGTCTGTACATTTTTTGGGGAAAAAATTACTTTTGTCATGCACCAAGTAGATGTCCTAACCGACTTGCCAAAACTATAGTTTGTTAACAAGACATTTGTGGAGTGGTTGAAAAATGAGATTTAATGACTCCAACCTAAGTATATGTAAACTTCCGACTTCAACTGTAGGTAGTGGTGTAATAATGTGTTTCCTGTTTGGTCCCCAGGGAGAGGATGGAGATCCGTAAATAAAAACACAAAAACAATTATGGGGTGTTGCCTTTAGAGGGCAGAACAGAATAGACAGTTGGTGCTTTGTAGCGGTGAGCAGTGTGATTGGGTAAAAGGACAGTCAGTTTGTAGCGGTGAGCAGTGTGATTGGGTAAAAGGACAGTCAGTTTGTAGAGGTGAGCAGTGTGATTGGGTAAAAGGACAGTCAGTTTGTAGAGGTGAGCAGTGTGATTGGGTAAAAGGACAGTCAGTTTGTAGAGGTGAGCAGCGTGATTGGGTAAAAGGACAGTCAGTTTGTAGAGGTGAGCAGTGTGATTGGGTAAAAGGACAGTCAGTTTTGAGCGGTTAAATGTAGTGCACTATATAGGGCATAGGGTGCCATTACAGACACACAGTTGAGACGGGTTTGATTGAGAGCGTGTGAGGGAGAGCCAAGAAGACAGGAAGACTGGAGGACTGAGGACAGTACAGAGGTCATGACATTTATTCAAGGCATGCTACAATTATAGTTGGGATTCTGGTGTAATAATTATAATAATAAGGATTATGATAATCATAGTAATAATCAATTCAAAAACATGAATGAAAATGTTTCTATATAAAATACAGAAACTCCACTCAACCATGCACCGCAAAAAATTTGAAAATATGTTTCTTTAATAGTTTTAATCTATTTGCATTCTGATTACATCAACTCGTAAAGGAAACCTGTTGTTTCTCACCCCAAACCTTCCATCCCCACGACGTCACACACACTGCTTTACAAATCAAACCTGGTATTATATCAAAATACACAAGACAAGTTGTTTTTTCATGTGCTCATCTTCAAATACAAAAAATAAAACGTCCATGTCTTGTTGTTGTTTGTAGCTATCTTGGCCTCATTAACCTTTTTCTTGGCCAGACTAGGAAAAAAAGGACATGTTTGATTACAGCATTTGTTGTTTTATTTTGGTTGTGAAACATTGGACTATTAGCTTTAGTCTCCATTCAGTCTGTATCGCTGAAGTGGTCAAATTAAAAGGCCATTTTCTGATTGAGCCGACACAGGCGGCGTTTACCGTGAACGCAGCTCCACTAACGCGGGAATGTTGACATTTAAACGAAATCGCGATGTTAAGGCCGAATCTCCCCAATACGGATTGAATAGAAACCCAGGTCTGTTATCAAGACGCGCCGTGATGAGACGAAGAAAAACACAAAAAGAAAAAACAGAATGAAATCAGATCAGAAGAGATACTACTACGTCCCAAATGGAACCCCGTCGCCTACAGATAGCACTCATTGGGGAACGTAAATAGGGGATAGAGTCCCATTTGGGATGCGGCCTGACTAGGTGCTGTGCAAATATAAGCCTCTTTAAAATGTATCATCTCTCCCTTTAATAATAATGGAACAGGAAATCAATTGAACTTCTTAATTGTCTCCCATATAATTCAGTGATTTAAAGTAATGGTAGAATGTCAGGAAACACTTCAAACATTCATCAGAATCTCTGAGTCTGGACGCAAAACGGTAAAGCAAATCTACTGTAGCGAATTCGAGGGGTAGCCCCGTGTGGGACTCGAGCCCGGGTCCAGCGAAGGACGCTACTCTGTCATCATGACAGTTCGTTCTAATAGAGGAATCAATTCCTTTGGTTTCAGTGCTAAAGGTTACATTTAGTTAGGTTTTTTTTTTGTGTTTTGAGGGTAAGTGGGAACAAATGGGCAAGCCTGGTATCCAACCTAATATCATTACATTTCTGTAGTGAGCACAGCGTTCAGTCTGGTTGGACCAGGCTAGGAATGGACTCCATTTTTTTGTTGTTGATGGAAGCAACGATCTCGTCTTGAGCAATGACGGACTTTCATTTAAATAATAGCGATGGAGGATGGAACAAGGAGATGAATAACAGATCAATGAAAGGCACATCAACTTTGGTCCGGTTTGTTTTTTGTTGTTTGTGACGATTGAGTATTAAAAAAAAACATGAGGATTTTAGTGTCTCAGCCCGTTTGATAATGTAAAATGTTAGTCACAATTGAAATAAAAAGCATAAAGTCTTTCATCATGGCTGAACTATGCTGCCTGAGTTAAGATGTGACTTGGTCTACCTCCCAAATGGCACCCTATTCCCCATTTAGTGCACTACTTTTTACCAGTGGCCCTACATGGGGAACAGGATGCCATTTGGGATTGCAAACCTTGAAACTATTCAGTCGGGACAGAGATGTAGAGAGCGCCGTGTGGTTCGATCTGAAGGTTAGAGAGAGACATAGAACATTCAGACATTCTAGAATAATCCGCTTTCACGACGATACAAAAGGTTTAGAGTCATGTCTGGCTTCTTTCCTATTCAGAAATGAAAAAGGTTTTCAATAACATCGCCTATGAGACGTGAGAGAATCAATCCACGGAAAGATACGTAGGATGAAGACCACGACCGAGGCAGCTCAGTAGCTCTGATCCAGGGCGTCACTTAAACTCCCTGGACCCGAGCTAAACTAAGACTTCTGCATAAATAACCAGGATGGTGGTTTATGAGGTTCACAGTCTGAACCAGCCCTCAGACACCACAGTCCTATTCCCTGTATACTATTCCTCACTATTTTTGATGCACCCAACAGCATTGGGCCGAGGTCAGTGCCCGGGTCAGAAGTACTGCACTATATATAGAACATAGCTTGCTACTGAGGACGCATCCTCAGGGGTTTTCAGCAACAAAAAAACAAACAACTGTTGTTGTGAAAAACAGAGCGACAGACAACCATAACCAGTTTTTTACCTTTTAAAGAAAATATTCTAATAAAACACGTTATCACTGCAGATCAAATGAAAAATACCCTCTAATGAATAATATGAGAAACAAGTCAAATAAGATTACAGCTAAAAAGAAAACGAGATGGGAGATTTTCTAAAACAGCTTCACTCAAAAACAGCGAAATGTAGGAAAACCTGAAATGACCTGAGAGGGTTGTTGTGGGCCTCAACATCAGAGGAATAAGTGAACCTAGGTAACGTACGTATCACATAGGCTATGTACGTTAGAATAACATTATACCCTATCCAGGTGTATTTTAAAATGAACTGATAACCAGTCAACAGTAGTGCACTATATAGGGAATAGGGTACGATTTGGTACCCCAGCATCTTTCAAACATTGAGTGAAACACTACCACTGATTGTCCCTCAATGTGTATTGTGTAATCAGCTCACTACAAACACACTAACTGTAGAAACTGGCTTCACTTCTACTGTAGAAACTGGCTTCACTTCTAACTGTAGAAACTGGTTTCACTTCTACTGTAGAAACTGGCTTCACTTCTAACTGTAGAAACTGGTTTCACTTCTACTGTAGAAACTGGCTTCACTTCTAACTGTAGAAACTGGCTTCACTTCTAACTGTAGAAATTGGTTTCACTTCTAACTGTAGAAACTGGTTTCACTTCTAACTGTAGAAACTGGCTTCACTTTTAACTGTAGAAACTGGCTTCACTTTTACTGTAGAAACTGGCTTCACTTTTACTGTAGAAACTGGCTTCACTTCTACTGTAGAAACTGGCTTCACTTCTACTGTAGAAACTGGCTTCACTTCTACTGTAGAAACTGGCTTCACTTCTAACTGTAGAAACTGGCTTCACTTCTAACTGTAGAAACTGGCTTCACTTCTACTATAGAAACTGGTTTCACTTTTATTTTACTGTAGAAACTGGTTTCACTTCTACTGTAGAAACTGGCTTCACTTCTAACTGTAGAAACTGGCTTCACTTCTAACTGTAGAAACTGGTTTCACTTCTAACTGTAGAAACTGGTTTCACTTCGACTGTAGAAACTGGCTTCACTTCTAACTGTAGAAACTGGCTTCACTTCTACTGTAGAAACTGGCTTCACTTCTACTGTAGAAACTGGTTTCACTTCTAACTGTAGAAACTGGTTTCACTTCTACTGTAGAAACTGGTTTCACTTCTACTGTAGAAACTGGCTTCACTTCTAACTGTAGAAACTGGTTTCACTTCTAACTGTAGAAACTGGCTTCACTTCTAACTTTAGAAACTGGCTTCACTTCTAACTGTAGAAACTGGCTTCACTTCTAACTGTAGAAACTGGCTTCACTTCTAACTGCTGGCTTCACTTCTCCTAACTGGTTTCACTTTTACTGAAAACTGGCTTCACTTCTAACTGGCTTCACTTTTAACTGTAGAAACTGGCTTCACTTCTAACTGTAGAAACTGGCTTCACTTCTAACTGTAGAAACTGGCTTCACTTCTAACTGTAGAAACTGGCTTCACTTCTAACTGTAGAAACTGGCTTCACTTCTAACTGTAGAAACTGGCTTCACTTCTAACTGTAGAAACTGGCTTCACTTCTAACTGTAGAAACTGGTTTCACTTCTAACTGTAGAAACTGGTTTCACTTCTAACTGTTGAAACTGGCTTCACTTCTAACTGTAGAAACTGGCTTCACTTCTAACTGTTGAAACCTAAGCCCCTTTTTTTTGGACCTCACCAGATTTGTTAAACAATCAGTATTTTCTTCAATAAATTGTAATAACAAGGCATTCTGAGGATGCTGCTGCAGAACTGCTTGCCCAAGCGAGCTAATAAAACTAGAATGAAAACCTAAAACGAGTAATAGCACGTTATACATGCCTACATCCAAGTCCCAAATAAGTGTAAGACTTTGAATAAGTCTTCAAACTTTGAAATAATTATTCTGTGTTACAGGGATAGAGAGGCCCACGGTACACACACGCACTGTGGCATTTCAGAGATTCCTGTTCATTTCTCTAAGAAGTGCACTCAAAGCACCAAACATTAACTTCCATTTCAAAAAGATCATATAATACAGCCAACATATAAAACACAGTTCTCTACATGAATCAAATCTGTCATAGGATAGTGTCCGTCTCATATTACACCCTATTCCCTATCTAGTGCACTACTTTAAATGAATGCATCATATAGGGGATAGGGTGCGATTTGATAGACAGACACCGTATAAAACCTATATTGATTATGAACACGTTACATCATAAGGCACGTAATAAGAAGTGAAGTAAATACACAGTAAATATGATTCTGATTTCTTGTCTGATTATAGTGAGGTTTTCACGTGACTTTTCTTCTCTTCTAGAAAAAAGAACAAATAACCCAAAAAAATGAAGTAACTTTTTCTTTAAAGAATCTTGACAATCATTTAGGATATAGACTTGAATAGTTCTGCTTTTTGTTAAGATTGTAAACTTCAAAACAATTATTTCAATTGATAAAAAAAAAAAATGTTTTATTGTAGAAGCATTTACCGTTGTTTAGCTTAAGGTAAATCTTAACAGGGACACCATCTCTTGCCTTACAGATATTTTTATTAGTATTCTTCTTCCCCTGGCTATTATGAGACATGACATGGGCTGAGGTTAGTTGACACAGTCCTAAATTACCCAGAATGCTACTCAGCGGGTCCACATGACCCTGCTTGGAATGTTAAGGCTAGAACACAGCAGCACCAGACAGACAGACAGACAGACAGACAGACAGACAGACAGACAGCACCTGGCCTGGACCTGGAGAGAACCCATAGAATTAGAAGGAATCCATTCTATTTCTCCTTCTAGTTCTAGAAGGGAATCCTCTTGGTTTCTGAAGGACACAGCACTTCGACTGAAGCACAACTCAGTGTCATCTCATGCCAGGTGTACATTGGTTTACACCCTCTTTTTTGGTTTGATCCCATATAAAAGCATGGATGATCTGTAAAACTGCAAGGCGAAAGAGAGGGAAGCCAATTCACTCTGCTAACTATGTGGGATGGAGAGGTGGATACCCAGAAGAGAGCAAGGAGAGGGACAGGATCGGGGACAGAGTGAGTAATAACAAGGTAGAACAAGGAGAGGGACAGGATCGGGGACAGAGTGAGTAATAACAAGGTAGAACAAGGAGAGGGACAGGATCGGGGACAGAGTGAGTAATAACAAGGTAGAACAAGGAGAGGGACAGGATCGGGGACAGAGTGAGTAATAACAAGGTAGAACAAGGAAAGGGACAGGATCGGGGACTGAGTAATAACAAGGTAGAACAAGGAGAGGGACAGGATCGGGGACAGAGTGAGTAATAACAAGGTAGAACAAGGAGAGGGACAGGATCGGGGACAGAGTGAGTAATAACAAGGTAGAACAAGGAGAGGGACAGGATCGGGGACAGAGTGAGTAATAACAAGGTAGAACAAGGCCATAAGTACCAGGACACTGAAGCGCTCGTCTGTTGAAGAAAATAGAAAACGTTTGAATCGAGTTAAAGATGTCAGATCAGGGCTAACAAACAGATCCACTGTTATTCCCATCATCCACAGACCAAACAAACAGACAGACCATGGTTATGGGAGCCAGACAGACAGACCATGGTTATGGGAGCCAGACAGACCATGGTTATGGGAGCCAGACAGACCATGGTTATGGTAGCCAGACAGACAGACCATGGTTATGGGAGCCAGACAGACCATGGTTATGGTAGCCAGACAGACAGACCATGGTTATGGGAGCCAGACAGACAGACCATGGTTATGGGAGCCAGAAGGACCATTGTTATGGGAGCCAGACAGACAGACCATCGTTATGGGAGCCAGACAGACAGACCATGGTTATGGGAGCCAGACAGACAGACCATGGTTATGGGAGCCAGACAGACCATCGTTATGGGAGCCAGACAGACAGACATACCATCGTTATGGGAGCCAGACAGATAGACCATCGTTATGGAAGCCAGACAGACCATTGTTATGGGAGCCAGACAGACATACCATCGTTATGGGAGCCAGACAGATAGACCATCGTTATGGAAGCCAGACAGACCATTGTTATGGGAGCCAGACAGACAGACCATTGTTATGGGAGCCAGACAGACAGACCATCGTTATGGGAGCCAGACAGACAGACCATCATTATGGGAGCAAGACAGACAGACCATCATTACGGAAGCCAGACAGACCATCGTTACGGGAGCCAGACAGACCATCGTTGCGGGAGCTAGACAGACAGACCATCGTTACGGGAGCTACACAGACCATTGTTACGGGAGCCAGACAGAGCATTGTTACGGGAGCCAGACAGATCATTGTTACGGGAGCTAGACAGACCATCGTTATAAGAGCCAGACAGACCGACAGACCATCCTTATGGAAGCCAGACAGACCATCGTTATGGGAGCCAGACAGACAGATGATCATTATGGGAGCTTCACAGCCAGAAAGACCACCGTTATGAGAGTCAGACAGACAGACAGACAGACCATCGTTATGGGAGCCAGACAGACCATCATTATGGGAGCCAGACAGACCATCGTTTTGGGAGCCAGACAGACAGACCATCGTTATGGGAGCCAGACAGACCATCGTTATGGGAGCCAGACAGACAGACATGGGATGAATCCCAAATGGCAACATATTCCATATTTAGTGCACTACTTTGTGTACTGGATAGGGAATAGGGTGCTATTTGGGACAGTCACATGTCCATTCCCCTCTCAGCAGAGCTTGTCCTCCAGCCAAACGGAGCTGTGCAGTCCGGTGTGGGCCAGTTGGCTTGGGTCATATTCAGTAGTGTACAAAGTAGAAAAGCTGTTTGCAACGGAAAACAAGAGTTCCGTAGTTACAGTCCCATCGCTGAAACTTCCCTACGGACTCGGGAGAGGCAAAGGTCAAGGGCCATGCGTCCTCCTGAAACACGACCCTGCCAAGCTTGCTTAACCCAAAAGCCATCCGCACCAATGTGTCGGGGGAAACACCATCCACTGGTGACTGAAGTCAGCTTGCAGGCGCCTGGCCTGCCACAAGGAGTCGTTATATCGCGAAAGGACAAGGACATGTCGGCCGGCCAAACCTTCCCCTAATCCAAACAACGCTGAGCGAATTGTGTGCCACCTCATGGGTTTCCTGGTCACGGCTGGCTGTGACACAGCCTGGGATCGAACCCAGGTCTGTAGTGATGCCTCAAGCCCTGCGATGCAGTGCCTTAGACAGCTGTGCCACTCGGGAGGCCCTGAAAACAAGAGTTTCTTATTGGACCAGTTCAGGATAATTCATCCCTGTTTCGGGTATGTTTTTTCCGTTAGTTTCTATTGAATACGACCCAGGACTATGGCTCTGGAGGCTGTTCTGATAGGTGGATAGACCAGACCTCAGGGTCTAATTAAATTATTCACAGGTCATTACTGTAGTCCACTGTACTCCCTGGTCTGGTCTGGTCCAAGGACTCTGCACAGTAAATTAGATTCCCATTTTTGCTTTTAACTGTTTTCTCTCTTTTTTGACATTTCAATGATAACCATCACTGTTAAACAAAACAGCTGTTGTTGTTATGGTGGAGTAGTGTGGTAGAAATGTTTAGCTGAGCTTCTCTGATACTCAGCATCGCGCCATGATGATGTCACACCGTGACGTCACAGAGGAGGAGGCCTGATCATTGGTCCCCTCAATCAATGTCCTAATGTTACTTGAAATGGAGGCAGCCCATTGGTCAGGAGGAGCGTTGCTATCGGCTTCATCAGCCCTTCGATCCTTCCTCCGTGTCCGTGATGATAACCGTTCAACATGTGTCTCGGATTCATCCGTTTATTCTCATCCGGTAAGTCATCCTCTCAGAAGACATCCAGTAACTGAAGAGTTGCCAGACTACTGGTACACGTGGCTTAAACGACAATGATGTTCACAGTTCACCACTACATGACGTTGGTGTGCTGTTAGTTAAGGAGTAGAGGGGGTTGGTGCTTCAGTTATAATGTAACAATAAGGAGTAGAGGGGATTGGTGCTTCAGTTAAAATGTAACAATAAGGAGTAGAGGGGGTTGGTGCTTCAGTTATAATGTAACAATAAGGAGTAGAGGGGGTTGGTGCTTCAGTTATAATGTAACAATAAGGAGTAGAGGGGTTGGTGCTTCAGTTATAATGTAAAAATAAGGAGTAGAGGGGTTGGTGCTTCAGTTATAATGTAACAATAAGGAGTAGAGGGGTTGGTGCTTCAGTTATAATGTAAAAATAAGGAGTAGAGGGGTTGGTGCTTCAGTTATAATGTAACAATAAGGAGTAGAGGGGTTGGTGCTTCAGTTATAATGTAACAATTAGGAGTAGAGGGGTTGGTGCTTCAGTTATAATGTAAAAATAAGGAGTAGAGGGGTTGGTGCTTCAGTTATAATGTAACAATAAGGAGTAGAGGGGGTTGGTGCTTCAGTTATAATGTAAAAATAAGGAGTAGAGGGGTTGGTGCTTCAGTTATAATGTAACAATTAGGAGTAGAGGGGTTGGTACTTCAGTTGTATTGTAACAATAAGGAGTAGAAGGGGTTGGTGCTTCAGTTATAATGTAACAATAAGGAGTAGAGGGGTTGGTGCTTCAGTTATAATGTAAAAATAAGGAGTAGAGGGGTTGGTGCTTCAGTTATAATGTAACAATAAGGAGTAGAGGGGGTTGGTGCTTCAGTTATAATGTAACAATAAGGAGTAGAGGGGTTGGTGCTTCAGTTATAATGTAACAATAAGGAGTAGAGGGGTTGGTGCTTCAGTTATAATGTAAAAATAAGGAGTAGAGGGGTTGGTGCTTCAGTTATAATGTAACAATTAGGAGTAGAGGGGTTGGTACTTCAGTTGTATTGTAACAATAAGGAGTAGAGGGGGTTGGTGCTTCAGTTGTATTGTAACAATAAGGAGTAGAGGGGGTTGGTGCTTCAGTTGTATTGTAACAATAAGGAGTAGAGGGGGTTGGTACTTCAGTTGTATTGTAACAATAAGGAGTAGAGGGGGTTGGTACTTCAGTTGTATAGTAACAATAAGGAGTAGAGGGGGTTGGTACTTCAGTTGTATTGTAACAATAAGGAGTAGAGGGGGTTGGTACTTCAGTTGTATTGTAACAATAAGGAGTAGAGGGGGTTGGTACTTCAGTTGTATTGTAACAAGGCAATACAGCTGGAAGTGCCAGGTTCTCATCCAGTAAGAAGTCAGGTTCACCGTGTCAATCATGTCTAAGTGTCTGGCCTTTACTGTCATTCAGCCAAACTGACCAGGTCATATCAAGGCTCTGTGGTGCTCTGTGGTTGATTAGACTGACCGGCTGATAAGACTGACTAGCTTGTATCTGTGGGTAGGTAGGGGGTGGGTCATAGGTGGGTCTGTAGGTGGTGGATCTGTAGGTGGTGGATCTGTAGGTGGTGGATCTGTAGGTGGTGGATCTGTAGGTGGTGAGTCTGTAGGTGGGTCTATAGGTGGTGGGTCTGTGGGTGGTGGGTCTGTAGGTGGTGGGTCTGTAGGTGGGTCTATAGGTGGTGGGTCTGTGGGTGGTGGGTCTGTAGGTGGTGGGTCTGTAGGTGGTGGGTCTGTAGGTGGTGGGTCTGTAGGTGGTGAGTTGCAGGTGAGCTTTCATAACTCATGCATATTGTGCAACTTGATTGTATAGCAGGGCTAAGTGTCAAGTATTCAATGATTGGTGTGTCTGTGGTATACTTGTGTGTCTGTGGTATAGGTGTGTCTATGGTATACTTGGCAGAAACCTCCCAAGAGCGTTGAATACCTCTCTCCCATCCCGTAGGTTAGGGTCCTATTTAAGGATTTAATGATGCACCATGCCAACTCATCCCGACTCTCTGTTCTCTTCTCTGCCCTGAATAAATCAACCATCACTCCTTCCAGACCAGCTCTGTCTCTATCTGAAGGCCTTGCATTACAGTAGTCTATTACTCAACAATATCATCTAAACTAGTCAATTGTCTGTTGTTTTTAAGTCAAAGTGGGTCATTCTGTCCCTCACTCCCGCTAGCCCAGCCCAGGAGTGGGGCCTTAGGGGTGGGGAAGTGGGGGTTCAGGCGGGTCAGATGGTGCTCTTGGAGAAGGACACGCGGAGGTGATGGTTCTCTCCCAGGTCGTGGTTGTGGAGGTCGATCAGGGCCTGGATGGCCTCCTCCACTGAACCCAACTGGATCAGAGCCATCTTCCGGTCTTTCCTGAGAGGACAGACAGACAGACAGGATAGGATAGGTAGGTGGATGGATAGATAAATAGATCTCCAAAGGAAAATTCATTCAAAATCATGAGTATAGTGCAGAGAAAGTGGAGTGAAGTTAATTTTCTTGCAATTCTATACATTTTGCCATGTCTAATGTTTATTCATGTTGAATGTGATATTCGGCAGACTAGGAACAGGGTTGGAGAGTCCTGGACTAGATAGATGTAAACCTACAGGAGGGTATCTCTCCAGGAACAGGGTTGGAGAGTCCTGGTCTAGATAGATGTAAACCTACAGGAGGGTATCTCTCCAGGAACAGGGTTGGAGAGCCCTGGACTAGATAGATGTAAACCTACAGGATGGTATCTCTCCAGGAACAGGGTTGGAGAGTCCTGGACTAGATAGATGTAAACCTACAGGAGGGTATCTCTCCAGGAACAGGGTTGGAGAGTCCTGGACTAGATAGATGTAAACCTACAGGATGGTATCTCTCCAGGAACAGGGTTGGAGAGTCCTGGACTAGATAGATGTAAACCTACAGGAGGGTATCTCTCCAGGAACAGGGTTGGAGAGCCCTGGACTAGATAGATGTAAACCTACAGGAGGGTATCTCTCCAGGAACAGGGTTGGAGAGTCCTGGACTAGATAGATGTAAACCTACAGGAGGGTATCTCTCCAGGAACAGGGTTGGAGAGTCCTGGACTAGATAGATGTAAACCTACAGGAGGGTATCTCTCCAGGAACAGGGTTGGAGAGCCCTGGAATAGATAGATGTAAACCTACAAGATAGTATCTCTCCAGGAACAGGGTTGGAGAGCCCTGGACTAGATAGATGTAAACATACATGATGGTATCTCTCCAGGAACAGGGTTGGAGAGCCCTGGACTAGATAGATGTAAACCTACAGGAGGGTATCTCTCCAGGAACAGGGTTGGAGAGTCCTGGTCTAGATAGATGTAAACCTACAGGAGGGTATCTCTCCAGGAACAGGGTTGGAGAGTCCTGGACTAGATAGATGTAAACCTACAGGAGGGTATCTCTCCAGGAACAGGGTTGGAGAGTCCTGGACTAGATAGATGTAAACCTACAGGAGGGTATCTCTCCAGGAACAGGGTTGGAGAGTCCTGGACTAGATAGATGTAAACCTACAGGAGGGTATCTCTCCAGGAACAGGGTTGGAGAGTCCTGGACTAGATAGATGTAAACCTACAGGATGGTATCTCTCCAGGAACAGGGTTGGAGAGTCCTGGACTAGATAGATGTAAACCTACAGGAGGGTATCTCTCCAGGAACAGGGTTGGAGAGCCCTGGACTAGATAGATGTAAACCTACAGGAGGGTATCTCTCCAGGAACAGGGTTGGAGAGTCCTGGACTAGATAGATGTAAACCTACAGGAGGGTATCTCTCCAGGAACAGGGTTGGAGAGTCCTGGACTAGATAGATGTAAACCTACAGGAGGGTATCTCTCCAGGAACAGGGTTGGAGAGCCCTGGAATAGATAGATGTAAACCTACAAGATAGTATCTCTCCAGGAACAGGGTTGGAGAGCCCTGGACTAGATAGATGTAAACATACATGATGGTATCTCTCCAGGAACAGGGTTGGAGAGCCCTGGACTAGATAGATGTAAACCTACAGGAGGGTATCTCTCCAGGAACAGGGTTGGAGAGTCCTGGTCTAGATAGATGTAAACCTACAGGAGGGTATCTCTCCAGGAACAGGGTTGGAGAGTCCTGGACTAGATAGATGTAAACCTACAGGAGGGTATCTCTCCAGGAACAGGGTTGGAGAGTCCTGGACTAGATAGATGTAAACCTACAGGAGGGTATCTCTCCAGGAACAGGGTTGGAGAGCCCTGGACTAGATAGATGTAAACCTACAGGAGGGTATCTCTCCAGGAACAGGGTTGGAGAGTCCTGGACTAGATAGATGTAAACCTACAGGAGGGTATCTCTCCAGGAACAGGGTTGGAGAGTCCTGGACTAGATAGATGTAAACCTACAGGAGGGTATCTCTCCAGGAACAGGGTTGGAGAGCCCTGGAATAGATAGATGTAAACCTACAAGATAGTATCTCTCCAGGAACAGGGTTGGAGAGCCCTGGACTAGATAGATGTAAACATACATGATGGTATCTCTCCAGGAACAGGGTTGGAGAGCCCTGGACTAGATAGATGTAAACCTACAGGAGGGTATCTCTCCAGGAACAGGGTTGGAGAGTCCTGGTCTAGATAGATGTAAACCTACAGGAGGGTATCTCTCCAGGAACAGGGTTGGAGAGTCCTGGACTAGATAGATGTAAACCTACAGGAGGGTATCTCTCCAGGAACAGGGTTGGAGAGTCCTGGACTAGATAGATGTAAACCTACAGGAGGGTATCTCTCCAGGAACAGGGTTGGAGAGTCCTGGACTAGATAGATGTAAACCTACAGGAGGGTATCTCTCCAGGAACAGGGTTGGAGAGCCCTGGACTAGATAGATGTAAACCTACAGGAATCTCTCCAGGAACAGGGTTGGAGAGTCCTGGTCTAGATAGATGTAAACCTACAGGAGGGTATCTCTCCAGGAACAGGGTTGGAGAGTCCTGGACTAGATAGATGTAAACCTACAGGAGGGTATCTCTCCAGGAACAGGGTTGGAGAGTCCTGGACTAGATAGATGTAAACCTACAGGAGGGTATCTCTCCAGGAACAGGGTTGGAGAGTCCTGGACTAGATAGATGTAAACCTACAGGAGGGTATCTCTCCAGGAACAGGGTTGGAGAGTCCTGGACTAGATAGATGTAAACTAGATAGATGTAAACCTACAGGAGGGTATCTCTCCAGGAACAGGGTTGGAGAGCCCTGGACTAGATAGATGTAAACCTACAGGAGGGTATCTCTCCAGGAACAGGGTTGGAGAGTCCTGGACTAGATAGATGTAAACCTACAGGAGGGTATCTCTCCAGGAACAGGGTTGGAGAGTCCTGGACTAGATAGATGTAAACCTACAGGAGGGTATCTCTCCAGGAACAGGGTTGGAGAGCCCTGGAATAGATAGATGTAAACCTACAAGATAGTATCTCTCCAGGAACAGGGTTGGAGAGCCCTGGACTAGATAGATGTAAACATACATGATGGTATCTCTCCAGGAACAGGGTTGGAGAGCCCTGGACTAGATAGATGTAAACATACAGGATGGTATCTCTCCAGGAACAGGGTTGGAGAGCCCTGGACTAGATAGATGTAATCCTACAGGAGGGTATCTCTCCAGGAACAGGGTTGGAGAGCCCTGGACTAGATAGATGTAAACCTACAGGATGGTATCTCTCCAGGAACAGGGTTGGAGAGTCCTGGTCTAGATAGATGTAAACCTACAGGAGGGTATCTCTCCAGGAACAGGGTTGGAGAGTCCTGGACTAGATAGATGTAAACCTACAGGAGGGTATCTCTCCAGGAACAGGGTTGGAGAGTCCTGGACTAGATAGATGTAAACCTACAGGAGGGTATCTCTCCAGGAACAGGGTTGGAGAGCCCTGGAATAGATAGATGTAAACCTACAAGATAGTATCTCTCCAGGAACAGGGTTGGAGAGCCCTGGACTAGATAGATGTAAACATACATGATGGTATCTCTCCAGGAACAGGGTTGGAGAGCCCTGGACTAGATAGATGTAAACCTACAGGAGGGTATCTCTCCAGGAACAGGGTTGGAGAGTCCTGGTCTAGATAGATGTAAACCTACAGGAGGGTATCTCTCCAGGAACAGGGTTGGAGAGTCCTGGACTAGATAGATGTAAACCTACAGGAGGGTATCTCTCCAGGAACAGGGTTGGAGAGTCCTGGACTAGATAGATGTAAACCTACAGGAGGGTATCTCTCCAGGAACAGGGTTGGAGAGCCCTGGACTAGATAGATGTAAACCTACAGGAGGGTATCTCTCCAGGAACAGGGTTGGAGAGTCCTGGACTAGATAGATGTAAACCTACAGGAGGGTATCTCTCCAGGAACAGGGTTGGAGAGTCCTGGACTAGATAGATGTAAACCTACAGGAGGGTATCTCTCCAGGAACAGGGTTGGAGAGCCCTGGAATAGATAGATGTAAACCTACAAGATAGTATCTCTCCAGGAACAGGGTTGGAGAGCCCTGGACTAGATAGATGTAAACATACATGATGGTATCTCTCCAGGAACAGGGTTGGAGAGCCCTGGACTAGATAGATGTAAACCTACAGGAGGGTATCTCTCCAGGAACAGGGTTGGAGAGTCCTGGTCTAGATAGATGTAAACCTACAGGAGGGTATCTCTCCAGGAACAGGGTTGGAGAGTCCTGGACTAGATAGATGTAAACCTACAGGAGGGTATCTCTCCAGGAACAGGGTTGGAGAGTCCTGGACTAGATAGATGTAAACCTACAGGAGGGTATCTCTCCAGGAACAGGGTTGGAGAGTCCTGGACTAGATAGATGTAAACCTACAGGAGGGTATCTCTCCAGGAACAGGGTTGGAGAGCCCTGGACTAGATAGATGTAAACCTACAGGAGGGTATCTCTCCAGGAACAGGGTTGGAGAGTCCTGGTCTAGATAGATGTAAACCTACAGGAGGGTATCTCTCCAGGAACAGGGTTGGAGAGTCCTGGACTAGATAGATGTAAACCTACAGGAGGGTATCTCTCCAGGAACAGGGTTGGAGAGTCCTGGACTAGATAGATGTAAACCTACAGGAGGGTATCTCTCCAGGAACAGGGTTGGAGAGTCCTGGACTAGATAGATGTAAACCTACAGGAGGGTATCTCTCCAGGAACAGGGTTGGAGAGTCCTGGACTAGATAGATGTAAACCTACAGGATGGTATCTCTCCAGGAACAGGGTTGGAGAGTCCTGGACTAGATAGATGTAAACCTACAGGAGGGTATCTCTCCAGGAACAGGGTTGGAGAGCCCTGGACTAGATAGATGTAAACCTACAGGAGGGTATCTCTCCAGGAACAGGGTTGGAGAGTCCTGGACTAGATAGATGTAAACCTACAGGAGGGTATCTCTCCAGGAACAGGGTTGGAGAGTCCTGGACTAGATAGATGTAAACCTACAGGAGGGTATCTCTCCAGGAACAGGGTTGGAGAGCCCTGGAATAGATAGATGTAAACCTACAAGATAGTATCTCTCCAGGAACAGGGTTGGAGAGCCCTGGACTAGATAGATGTAAACATACATGATGGTATCTCTCCAGGAACAGGGTTGGAGAGCCCTGGACTAGATAGATGTAAACATACAGGATGGTATCTCTCCAGGAACAGGGTTGGAGAGCCCTGGACTAGATAGATGTAATCCTACAGGAGGGTATCTCTCCAGGAACAGGGTTGGAGAGCCCTGGACTAGATAGATGTAAACCTACAGGATGGTATCTCTCCAGGAACAGGGTTGGAGAGTCCTGGTCTAGATAGATGTAAACCTACAGGAGGGTATCTCTCCAGGAACAGGGTTGGAGAGTCCTGGACTAGATAGATGTAAACCTACAGGAGGGTATCTCTCCAGGAACAGGGTTGGAGAGTCCTGGACTAGATAGATGTAAACCTACAGGAGGGTATCTCTCCAGGAACAGGGTTGGAGAGTCCTGGACTAGATAGATGTAAACCTACAGGAGGGTATCTCTCCAGGAACAGGGTTGGAGAGTCCTGGACTAGATAGATGTAAACCTACAGGATGGTATCTCTCCAGGAACAGGGTTGGAGAGTCCTGGACTAGATAGATGTAAACCTACAGGAGGGTATCTCTCCAGGAACAGGGTTGGAGAGCCCTGGACTAGATAGATGTAAACCTACAGGAGGGTATCTCTCCAGGAACAGGGTTGGAGAGTCCTGGACTAGATAGATGTAAACCTACAGGAGGGTATCTCTCCATGAACAGGGTTGGAGAGTCCTGGACTAGATAGATGTAAACCTACAGGAGGGTATCTCTCCAGGAACAGGGTTGGAGAGCCCTGGAATAGATAGATGTAAACCTACAAGATAGTATCTCTCCAGGAACAGGGTTGGAGAGCCCTGGACTAGATAGATGTAAACATACATGATGGTATCTCTCCAGGAACAGGGTTGGAGAGCCCTGGACTAGATAGATGTAAACCTACAGGAGGGTATCTCTCCAGGAACAGGGTTGGAGAGTCCTGGTCTAGATAGATGTAAACCTACAGGAGGGTATCTCTCCAGGAACAGGGTTGGAGAGTCCTGGACTAGATAGATGTAAACCTACAGGAGGGTATCTCTCCAGGAACAGGGTTGGAGAGTCCTGGACTAGATAGATGTAAACCTACAGGAGGGTATCTCTCCAGGAACAGGGTTGGAGAGTCCTGGACTAGATAGATGTAAACCTACAGGAGGGTATCTCTCCAGGAACAGGGTTGGAGAGTCCTGGACTAGATAGATGTAAACCTACAGGATGGTATCTCTCCAGGAACAGGGTTGGAGAGTCCTGGACTAGATAGATGTAAACCTACAGGAGGGTATCTCTCCAGGAACAGGGTTGGAGAGCCCTGGACTAGATAGATGTAAACCTACAGGAGGGTATCTCTCCAGGAACAGGGTTGGAGAGTCCTGGACTAGATAGATGTAAACCTACAGGAGGGTATCTCTCCAGGAACAGGGTTGGAGAGTCCTGGACTAGATAGATGTAAACCTACAGGAGGGTATCTCTCCAGGAACAGGGTTGGAGAGCCCTGGAATAGATAGATGTAAACCTACAAGATAGTATCTCTCCAGGAACAGGGTTGGAGAGCCCTGGACTAGATAGATGTAAACATACATGATGGTATCTCTCCAGGAACAGGGTTGGAGAGCCCTGGACTAGATAGATGTAAACATACAGGATGGTATCTCTCCAGGAACAGGGTTGGAGAGCCCTGGACTAGATAGATGTAATCCTACAGGAGGGTATCTCTCCAGGAACAGGGTTGGAGAGCCCTGGACTAGATAGATGTAAACATACAGGATGGTATCTCTCCAGGAACAGGGTTGGAGAGCCCTGGACTAGATAGATGTAAACCTACAGGAGGGTATCTCTCCAGGAACAGGGTTGGAGAGCCCTGGACTAGATAGATGTAAACCTACAAGATAGTATCTCTCCAGGAACAGGGTTGGAGAGCCCTGGACTAGATAGATGTAAACCTACAGGATGGTATCTCTCCAGGAACAGGGTTGGAGAGCCCTGGACTAGATAGATGTAAACCTACAGGATGGTATCTCTCCAGGAACAGGGTTGGAGAGCCCTGGACTAGATAGATGTAAACCTACAGGATGGTATCTCTCCAGGAACAGGGTTGGAGAGCCCTGGACTAGATAGATGTAAACACTCGTTAGAACACGTATGCTGTGCATTGCAGATGTATTGAAGAAGTAGAAGTACTGTAGGTGTCTGAAAGAGAACTCACTGGAAGAACTTGAAGGCCTTGACTGTGTATCCAGGTCCAGAGAAAAGGTCCTTAAGGACGTCCTCTGTTACAGACGGGCTGTTGGACGGAGACGGACGGGTCACAAGGGAAGGAACGTATAGTGTTAACATCATGTTTATTATCTCCACTGAAATAGACCACCCTGCGGTAACTTGCCCAATAGGACCACCCCTCATCACTGTCAAACGCTCCCTAAAACACTTCAGCGAGCAGGCCTTTCTAATTGACCTGGCCCGGGTATCCTGGAAGGATATTGACCTCATTCTGTCAGTAGTTTTTTTTTTTTAAAGTGATTTCCTCACCGTCTTAAATAAGCATGCTCCATTCAAGAAATGTAGAACTAAGAACAGATCTAGCCCTTGGTTCACTCCAGACCTGACTGCCCTCGACCAGCACAAAAACATCTTGTGGTGGACTGCATTAGCATCGAATAGTCCCCAGCGATATGCAACTTTTCAGGGAAGTCAGGAACCAATATACACAGGTAGTTAGGAAAGCACAAAGGCTAGCTTTTTCAAACAGAAATTTGCATCCTGTAGCACTAACTCCCAAAAAGTTCTGGGACACTGTACAGTCTATGGAGAATAAGAGCACCTCCTCCCAGCTGTCCACTGCACTGAGGCTAGGTAACACTGTCACCACTGATAAATCCACGATAATCGATAGTTTCAATAAGCATTTCTCTACGGCTGGCCATGCGTTCCACCTGGCTACCCCGGTCAACTGCCCGGCACCCCCTGCAGCAACCCGCCAAAGCCCCCACCATTTCTCCACGGCTGGCCATGCTTTCCACCTGGCTACCCCGGTCAACTGCCCGGCACCCCCTGCAGCAACCCGCCAAAGCCCCCACCATTTCTCCACGGCTGGCCATGCTTTCCACCTGGCTACCCCGGCCAACATCTCAGCACCCCCTGCAGCAACTTCATGGAAATAATGCTTTTGAAAACAAACGGTTCCTAATCTACCAACCCTTATCCTAATAAAACCTGGCTACAGTTCTCCTGTGACCAGTGTTGGGATTCCTTACATTTAACTAAAGTCATCTTGTTACAATATTATTTTGCATGGAAAGTCATCTATTTCTCCTTATATTACCTTCTTTTAATGCTGATGATGTCCATTCAGCATGGAGCTAGTCTATAGGCCTACCTAGGCTTTCAGATGTCCATTCAGCATGGAGCTAGTCTATAGGCCTACCTAGGCGTTCAGATGTCCATTCAGCATGGAGCTAGTCTATAGGCCTACCTAGGCGTTCAGATGTCCATTCAGCATGGAGCTAGTCTATTGGCCTACCTAGGCGTTCAGATGTCCATTCAGCATGGAGCTAGTCTATTGGCCTACCTAGGCGTTCAGATGTCCATTCAGCATGGAGCTAGGTATAGAGGGAGATATAGTTGGAGAGTGGGAAGAGGGAGGTATAGTTGGAGAGTGGGAAGAGGGAGGTATAGTTGGAGAGGGGGAGGAGGGAGGTATAGTTGGAGAGGGAGAGGAGGGAGGTATAGTTGGAGAGGGAGAGGAGGGAGGTATAGTTGGAGAGGGAGAGGAGGGAGGTATAGTTGGAGAGGGAGAGGAGGGAGGTATAGTTGGAGAGGGAGAGGAGGGAGGTATAGTTGGAGAGGGGGAGGAGGGAGGTATAGTTGGAGAGGGGGAGGAGGGAGGTATAGTTGGAGAGGGGAGGAGGGAGGTATAGTTGGAGAGGGGGAGGAGGAGGGAGGTATAGTTGGAGAGGGAGAGGAGGGAGGTATAGTTGGAGAGGGAGAGGAGGGAGGTATAGTTGGAGAGGGAGAGGAGAGAGGAGGGAGGTATAGTTGGAGAGGGAGAGGAGGGAGGTATAGTTGGAGAGGGAGAGGAGGGAGGTATAGTTGGAGAGGAGGGAGGTATAGTTGAGGAGGGAGGTATAGTTGAGGAGGGAGGTATAGTTGGGGAGGGAGAGGAGGGAGGTATAGTTGGAGAGGGGGAGGAGAGAGGAGGGAGGTATAGTTGGAGAGGGAGAGGAGGGAGGTATAGTTGGAGAGGGGGAGGAGAGAGGAGGGAGGTATAGTAAATCTCACGGGATGTTGGATAGATGGAGGGTGGCAGAGGGAGGTAAAGTGAATCTCACGGGATGTTGGATAGATGGAGGGTGGCAGAGGGAGGTAAAGTGAATCTCACGGGATGTTGGATAGATGGAGGGTGGCAGAGGGAGGTAAAGTGAATCTCACGGGATGTTGGATAGATGGAGAGTGGCAGAGGGAGGGAAGATGTTCTGAAAGTTCTTGGATCCAGGCTTCTTGAAGCGGTGTAGCGGGGAGCCGCTGAAGTCTTTAGTGAGGCCCTGGTCTTCCTGTCCCTCCCTGGGCAGCTGGACCGTCTGGTGCTTAGAGATGGTCACTCTGATCACCTTGCCGTGCAGCCGCTGGCCGTTCAGGTGGGACATTGCTGGAGGAGACGAGACAGTCAGACACAGTACAGCCGGACACAGCTAGCTATGCATGTCTGCTGGCCATTTGCAGTAGATGACATAACCAGGGAGAGGAGAAGGGGCCAGGTCAGAGAAGTGTACAGACGGTTTCCGTTTACGACTGGTTTCCTGGACAGATTAAGCCTCGACTAAAAAGCCCTTTCAATGGAGATTCTATTTTTAGTCCACACTTTAGTCCACACTTTAGTCCACACTTTAAATGTGTGTCTGGTAAACCAGCCCTTAGTGATTTACCAAAAGAAAATGGTGTCTAATTCCTTATTCTGAACATTTTATAGAGATATAATAAATTATCATTATATGTTATGATATCATATTTTCACATTTGTTTGTATGTTTACCTGTTCTGTTGTCTCAGTATAACAGTGGGATCTGTTGTCTCAGTGTAACAGTGGGATCTGTTGTCTCAGTGTAACAGTGGGATCTGTTGTCTCAGTATAACAGTGGGATCTGTTGTCTCAGTATAACAGTGGGATCTGTTCTGTTGTCTCAGTGTAACAGTGGGATCTGTTCTGTTGTCTCAGTGTAACAGTGGGATCTGTTCTGTTGTCTCAGTGTAACAGTGGGATCTGTTCTGTTGTCTCAGTGTAACAGTGGGATCTGTTCTGTTGTCTCAGTGTAACAGTGGGATCTGTTCTGTTGTCTCAGTATAACAGTGGGATCTGTTGTCTCAGTGTAACAGTGGGATCTGTTCTGTTCTCTCAGTATAACAGTGGGATCTGTTCTGTTGTCTGTCTCAGTGTAACAGTGGGATCTGTTCTGTTGTCTGTCTCAGTGTAACAGTGGGATCTGTTCTGTTGTCTCAGTGTAACAGTGGGATCTGTTCTGTTGTCTCAGTGTAACAGTGGGATCTGTTCTGTTGTCTCAGTGTAACAGTGGGATCTGTTCTGTTGTCTCAGTGTAACAGTGGGATCTGTTCTGTTGTCTCAGTGTAACAGTGGGATCTGTTCTGTTCTCTCAGTATAACAGTGGGATCTGTTCTGTTGTCTGTCTCAGTGTAACAGTGGGATCTGTTCTGTTGTCTCAGTATAACAGTGGGATCTGTTCTGTTGTCTCAGTATAACAGTGGGATCTGTTCTGTTCTCTCAGTATAACAGTGGGATCTGTTCTGTTCTCTCAGTATAACAGTGGGATCTGTTCTGTTCTCTCAGTATAACAGTGGGATCTGTTCTCTCTGTATTATAACAGTAGGATCTGTCCTCAGTATTATAACAGTAGGATCTGTCCTCTCAGTAGTATAACAGTAGGATCTGTCCTCAGTATTATAACAGTAGGATCTGTCCTCAGTATTATAACAGTGGGATCTGTCCTCAGTATTATAACAGTAGGATCTGTCCTCTCAGTATTATAACAGTAGGATCTGTCCTCTCACCAAGCTGTGCCTGAGTAGTATAACAGTAGGATCTGTCCTCAGTATTATAACAGTAGGATCTGTCCTCAGTATTATAACAGTAGGATCTGTCCTCAGTGTTATAACAGTGGGATCTGTCCTCAGTAGTATAACAGTAGGATCTGTCCTCTCAGTATTATAACAGTAGGATCTGTCCTCTCAGTATTATAACAGTAGGATCTGTCCTCTCAGTATTATAACAGTAGGATCTGTCCTCTCCGTAGTATAACAGTAGGATCTGTCCTCTCACCAAGCTGTGCCTGAGTAGCGTATTAAAACAGTAGGATCTGTCCTCAGTAGTATAACAGTAGGATCTGTCCTCTCAGTAGTATAACAGTAGGATCTGTCCTCAGTAGTATAACAGTAGGATCTGTCCTCAGTATTATAACAGTGGGATCTGTCCTCAGTATTATAACAGTAGGATCTGTCCTCTCAGTATTATAACAGTGGGATCTGTCCTCTCAGTATTATAACAGTAGGATCTGTCCTCAGTATTATAACAGTAGGATCTGTCCTCAGTATTATAACAGTAGGATCGGTCCTCAGTATTATAACAGTAGGATCTGTCCTCAGTATTATAACAGTAGGATCTGTCCTCAGTATTATAACAGTAGGATCTGTCCTCAGTATTATAACAGTAGGATCTGTCCTCAGTATTATAACAGTAGGATCTGTCCTCAGTATTATAACAGTAGGATCTGTCCTCAGTATTATAACAGTAGGATCTGTCCTCAGTATTATAACAGTAGGATCTGTCCTCAGTATTATAACAGTGGGATCTGTCCTCAGTATTATAACAGTAGGATCTGTCCTCTCAGTATTATAACAGTGGGATCTGTCCTCTCAGTATTATAACAGTAGGATCTGTCCTCAGTATTATAACAGTAGGATCTGTCCTCAGTATTATAACAGTAGGATCTGTCCTCAGTATTATAACAGTAGGATCTGTCCTCAGTATTATAACAGTAGGATCTGTCCTCAGTATTATAACAGTAGGATCTGTCCTCAGTATTATAACAGTAGGATCTGTCCTCAGTATTATAACAGTGGGATCTGTCCTCAGTATTATAACAGTAGGATCTGTCCTCAGTAGTATAACAGTAGGATCTGTCCTCTCACCAAGCTGTGCCTGAGTAGTATAACAGTAGGATCTGTCCTCAGTAGTATAACAGTAGGATCTGTCCTCAGTATTATAACAGTAGGATCTGTCCTCAGTATTATAACAGTAGGATCTGTCCTCAGTATTATAACAGTAGGTTCTGTCCTCTCAGTATTATAACAGTAGGATCTGTCCTCAGTATTATAACAGTAGGTTCTGTCCTCTCAGTATTATAACAGTAGGATCTGTCCTCTCAGTATAACAGTAGGATCTGTCCTCAGTATTATAACAGTAGGATCTGTCCTCAGTATTATAACAGTAGGTTCTGTCCTCTCAGTATTATAACAGTAGGATCTGTCCTCTCACCAAGCTGTGTCTGAGTAGCGTATTAAAACAGTAGGATCTGTCCTCAGTATTATAACAGTAGGATCTGTCCTCTCAGTATTATAACAGTAGGATCTGTCCTCTCAGTATTATAACAGTAGGATCTGTCCTCTCAGTATTATAACAGTAGGATCTGTCCTCTCACCAAGCTGTGTCTGAGTAGCGTATTAAAACAGTAGGATCTGTCCTCAGTATTATAACAGTAGGATCTGTCCTCTCAGTATTATAACAGTAGGATCTGTCCTCTCACCAAGCTGTGTCTGAGTAGCGTATTAAAACAGTAGGATCTGTCCTCAGTATTATAACAGTAGGATCTGTCCTCAGTAGTATAACAGTAGGATCTGTCCTCTCAGTATTATAACAGTAGGTTCTGTCCTCAGTATTATAACAGTAGGATCTGTCCTCAGTATTATAACAGTAGGATCTGTCCTCAGTAGTATAACAGTAGGATCTGTCCTCAGTATTATAACAGTAGGATCTGTCCTCAGTAGTATAACAGTAGGATCTGTCCTCTCAGTATTATAACAGTAGGTTCTGTCCTCAGTATTATAACAGTAGCATCTGTCCTCTCACCAAGCTGTGCCTGAGTAGCGTCGGCCATCTGGATTAAGGCATTCTCTTTCTTGTTGAACAGAATCTTGACCCGATGCACATCACCATACACCCCTAGAGAGAGCGAGAAGGAGGGGAGGGAGAGATAGAAGGAGAGCAGAGGGGGAGGAGGGGGGAGGGAGAGATAGGAGGAGAGGAGGGGGAGGGAGAGATAGGAGGGCAGAGAGAGAGGGGGAGGAGGGGGAGGGAGAGATAGAAGGAGAGCAGAGGGGGAGGATGGGGGAGGGAGAGATAGGAGGGCAGAGAGAGAGGGGGAGGAGGGGGAGGGAGAGATAGGAGAGCAGAGGGAGAGATAGAAGGGCAGAGAGAGAGAGGAGGGGAGGGAGAGAGGGGGGGAGGGGGAGAGATAGAAGGGGGAAGAGGAGGGGGAGGGGGAGAGATAGAAGGGGGAAGAGGAGGGGGAGGGAGAGAGAAGGGGGGCAGAGAGGGGGAGGAGGAGAGATATAGAAGGGGGCAGAAAGAGCGGGGAGGAAGGAGAGATAGAAGGGGGTCAGAGAGAGAGAGAAGGGGGAGGGAGAGAGAAGGGGGCGGGGGAGGGAGAGATAGAAGGGGTTCAGAGAGAGAGAGAGAAGGGGGAGGGAGAGATAGAAGGGGGTCAGAGAGAGAGAGAGAGAGAGAGAGAGAGGGGGATAGAGAGAGAAGGGGGCAGAGAGAGACAGCGAGGAGGGAGAGAGAATGGGGGCAGAGAGAGAAGGGAGGAAGGAGAGATAGAAGGGGGCAGAGAGAGAGAAAAGGGGGGAGAAATGGGGGATGAGAGAGAGATAGAGAGGAGGTAGAGATAGAAAGGAAGCAGAGAGAAAGGGGGAGGAGGGCAGAGAGAAAGGGGGAGGGAGGAGAGAGAGGGGAGGAGGGGGATAGAGAAGGGGGGCAGAGAGGTGTGAGGCACATACAGTACATTACTTCTCTGCATTGTTTAGTCCCGTGTGTTAGAGGGAGATAGAGGTGTGTGTGTGTGTGTGTGTGTGTGTGTGTGTGTGTGTGTGTGTATATATGTGTGTTGACTGACAGAACAGAGAGGATTCCAGATGAGTGGTTAGACAGGAAATATCCTTATCAGCCAATCACAGATTACCGTGGTTACTGTTAGTCACGGTAACCACGGTAGCCACACACGCAGGCTATGCAGTGCCTAACAACCAAAGCCATTACTACATTTGTCCCATTTCAATGCTTGTCTTTATGAAATCTAATAAATATATTTCAGCCAATAATAAATCCAAGCCTCCTTACCAAATAGGATGAACAGTTCGTGTGGTGATATGCTCTGCAGGGAGAAAGAGGAAGAAGAATGAGGAAGTCAGTCAGCTGGTTAAGTTAAGACTGGTGTGATGTGATATACATTGCTCTCTAATTAAATTGGCTCAGTAGCCAACCAAGCCTGTTTAATTTCCTTTCCTTGTCTCATATTGATGGCATCATCAGACGTAGCCAGCCAGCCACACAGCCAGCTAGCCAGCCAGCCAGCCAGCCAGCCACCCAGCAAGCCAGCCAGCCACCCAGGCAGCCAGCCACCCAGATAGCAACCCAGGCAGCCAGCCACCCAGCCACCCAGCTAGCCAGGCAGCCAGCCAGCCAGCCACCCAACCAGACAGCCAGGCAGTCAGGCAGCCAAAGAATCCAATAAGACCCAGCAGAATTCTATTCAACACGTTAAGTCCCTAATGGCCCCCTATACCCTATGTAGTGCACTACTTTAGACACAAAACCCATTGTGCTTTGGTCAAAAGTAGTACACTATATAGGGAATAGGGAGCCATTAGGGACGAAAACAATGAGGATAGAGGGGATATTGACAGGGTCACAGGGGGTCACTCACATCGGGGTTGAGGTTGGAGACAAGGAGAACAGAGTGAACGGCGGTGGGAGCCATGCCGTGCAGGGTCATCCGTCCCGAGACCAGGGGTCCCATTCCTGCCATCGTGTGCATGGACAGACCTGGGGGCACGCATGAGAGCAGGTCAAAGGGCGGGCCTACTGGAGAAGGGGGAGGACTCAGGGTCATAGGAGGAGGGAGGGCCCTTAGTCAGAAGGAGGAGGGGAGGAGGGGGAGGACTCAGGGTCATTGGAGGAGGGAGGGCCCTTGGTCAGAAGGAGGAGGGGAGGAGGGGGAGGGCCCAGGGTCATAGGAGGGAGAGGGGTAGGGGAGGAGGGGGAGGGCCCTTAGTCAGAAGGAGGAGGGGAGGAGGGGGGCCTTGGTCAGAAGGAGGAGGATAGGAGGGGAGGGCCCTTGGTCATAGGAGGGAGGGTAGGAGGGGGAGGGCCCAGGGTCATAGGAGGGAGGGGAGGAGGGCCCAGGGTCATAGGAGGGAGGGGAAGAGGGGGGAAGGCCCAGGGTCATAGGAGGGAGGGGAGGAGATGGGAGGAGGGGGGAAGGCCCAGGGTCAGTAGGAAGACTTGAGACAATTCAAACATTTTTTAAATTTTTTTATTTCACCTTTATTTAACCAGGTAGGCAAGTTGAGAACAAGTTCACATTTACAATTGTGTCTGTGTGCTATTCAGAGGATGAATGGGACAAAACATTGAAGTGTCTTTGACCGGGGTAATAGGTGCCAGGTGCACCGGTTTCTGTCAAGAACTGCAATTCTGGGCCTCCCGAGTGGCGCAGTGGTCTAAGGCACTGCATCACAGTGCTAGCTGTGCCACTAGAGATTCTGGGTTCGAGTCCAGGTTCTGTAGCAGCCGGCCACGACCGGGAGACCCATGGGGCGGCGCACATTTGGCCCAGTGTCGTCTGGGTTAGGGGAGAGTTTGGCCAGCAGGGATGTTCCTTGTCCCATCGCTCACTAGCGACTCCTGTGGCGGGCCCGGGCGTAGTGCACGCTGACATGGTCGCCAGGTGTACGGCGTTTCCTCCGACACAATGGTGCGGCTGGCTTCCGGGTTAAGCGGGCATTGTGTCAAGAAGCAGTGCGGCTTGGTTGGGTTGTGTTTCGGAGGACGCACGCCTCTCGACCTTCACCTCTCCGAGTCCATACGGGAGTTACAGCGATGAGACAAGACTGTAACTACCAATTGGATACCACAAAAAAGTAAGGTAAAAGTAACAAAAAGAAAGAACTGGAACGCTGCTGGGTTTTTCACGCTCAACAGTTTCCTATGTGTATCAAGAATGGTCCACCAACCAAAGGACATCCAGCCAACTTGACACTTTTGGATAATGAGCGTGCCTAATATCAACTTCCTGCTACTCATGCCAAGAACATAAGATATGCATATTATTAGTAGATTTGGATAGAAAACACTGAAGTTTCTAAAACTGTTTGAATCATGTCTGTGAGTATAACAGAACTTATGTAGCAGGTAAAACTCCGAGGACTAAATGTTCAGATTTTTTTTTAGCTCTCGGTCTGTTCAGTAGAGTTCTCGTTGACAAACGATATTTCTTAGGAACTGGTTTTCAGTTCCTACCGCTTCCACTGGATGTCACCAGTCTTTGGAATTTGATTGAGGTTATTCATTTGTGCAATGAAGAAGTAGGCCATCTAGGAACTGGGAAACACTGTTGAGAGTTGCACAAGATGTGAAAAGTAGCATTGGTTTGTTGTCTTCCTGTATTGACCACAGATAGACCCGTCTACAATTCGATCGATTATGAACATTTAAAAATACCTAAAGTTGTATTACAAAAGTAGTTTGAAATATTTTGGCAAAATTTATAGGCAACTTTTGAACTATTTTGTAGTGACGTTGTGTTTTTGGAAGCTGTTTTTTTCTGGATCAAACGCGCTTTATAAATGGACATTGTAGATATATATGGACGGAATTAATCGAACAAAAGGACCAATTGTGATGTTTATGGGACATATTGGAGTGCCAACAAAAGAAGCTCGTCAAAGGTAATGCATGTTTTATATTTTATTTCTGCGTTTTGTGTAGTGCCTGCAGGGTTGAAATATGCTACCCTATCATCAGATAATAGCTTCTTATGCTTTCGCCGAAAAGCCTTTCTAAAATCTGACATGTTGGCTGGATTCACAACGAGTGTAGCTTTAATTGAGTATCTTACATGTGTGATTTAATGAAAGTTAGATTTTTATTTAACTTTTTTTTATTTGCCGTGCTGCATTTTCCCTGTTTTTTGCCCAAGTGGGACGTGACTGTCCTGCCTATCCGTAAGAAGTTTTTAAACACAATTTTACTCCTGAACTTATTTAGGCTTATTTTGCCCCACTGACAAAAGCAGACAAAAACAGAGCCTTCGGAAAGTATTCAGACCCTTTGACTTTTTCCACATTTTGTTACGTTACAGCCTTATTCTAAAATGGATTAAATAAATAAAAATCCACAGCAATCTACACCCGTAATGACAAAGCGAAAACATGTTTTTAGATTTTTTTCCGAATTTATGAAAAATTGAAAACAGAAATACCTTATTTACATAAGTATTCAGACCCTTTGCGATGAGACTCGAAATTGAGTTTTCAATAAACATCCTTGAGATGTTTCTACAACTAGATTGGAGTCCACCTGTGGAAAATGCAATTGATTGGACACACACCTGTCTATAAGGTCCCACAGTTGACAGTTCATGTCAGAGCAATAACCAAGCCACGAGGTCGAAGGAATTGTCCGTAGAGCTCCGAGTCAGGATTGTGTCGAGGGACAAATCTAGGGAAGTGTACCAACACATTTCTGTAGCATTTCTGTAGCATTGAAGGTCCCCAAGAACACAGAAGTCTCCATCATTCTTAAATGGAAGAAGTTTGGAACCACCAAGACTCTTCCAAGAGCTGGCCTCCCGACTAAACTGAGCAATCTGGGTAGAATGGCCTTGGTCAGGGAGGTGACCAAGAACCTGATGGTCACTCTGACAGAGCTCCAGAGTTCCTTTGTGGAGATGAGAACCTTCCAGAAGCACAACCATCTCTACAGCACTCCACCAATCAGGCCTTTATGGTTGAGTGACCAGACGGAAGCCACTCTTTAGTAAAAGGCACATGACAGCCCGCTTGGAGTTTGCCAAAAGGCATCTAAAGGACTCTCAGACCATGAGAAACAAGATTCTCTCATCTGATGAAAATAAGATTGAATTATTTGGCCTGAATGTCAAGCATCACGTCTAGAGGAAACCTGGCACCATCCCTACAGTCAAGCATGGTGGTGGGAGCATCATGCTGTGGGGATGTCTTTCAGCGGCAGGGACTGGGAGACTAGTCAAGATCGAGGGAAAGATGAAGGAGCAAAGTACAGAGAGATTCTTGATGAAAACCTGCTCCAGAGCACTCAGGACCTCAGACTGGGGCTAAGGTTCACCTTCCAACAGGACAACGACCCTAAGCACAGAGCCAAGACAACGCAGGAGTGGCTTCGGGACAAGTCTCTGAATGTCATTGAGTAGCCCAGAGAGAGAACGGACTTAAACCTGATCAAACATCTCTGGGAGACCTGGAAATAGCTGTGCAGCGACGCTCCCCATCCAACCTGACAGAACTTGAGAGGATCTGCAGAGAGGAATGGAACAAACAGGTGTGCCAAACTTGTAGCGTCATACCGACAAAGACTAGAGGCTGTAGCATCATACCGACGAAGACTAGAGGCTGTGGTGTCATACCCAAGAAGACCCGAGGCTGTAGCGTCATACCGACGAAGACCCGAGGCTGTAGCGTCATACCGACGAAGACTAGAGGCTGTAGCGTCATACCCAAGAAGACTAGAGGCTGTGGCGTCATACCGACAAAGACTAAAGGCTGTAGCGTCATACCGACGAAGACCCGAGGCTGTGGCGTCATACCGACAAAGACTAAAGGCTGTAGCATCATACCGACGAAGACTAGAGGCTGTGGCGTCATACCGACAAAGACTAGAGGCTGTAGCGTCATACCCAAGAAGACTCGAGGCTGTAGCGTCATACCGACGAAGACCCGAGGCTGTAGCGTCATACCGACGAAGACCCGAGGCTGTAGCGTCATACCCAAGAAGACCCGAGGCTGTAGCGTCATACCCAAGAAGACTCGAGGCTGTAGCGTCATACCCAAGAAGACTCGAGGCTGTAGCGTCATACCCAAAGAAGACTCGAGGCTGTAGCGTCATACCCAAGAAGACTCGAGGCTGTAGCGTCATACCCAAGAAGACTCGAGGCTGTAGCGTCATACCCAAGAAGACTCGAGGCTGTAGCGTCATACCCAAGAAGTCTCGAGGCTGTAATCGCTGCCAAGGGTGCTTCAACAAAGTACTGAGTAAAGGGTCTGAATACTTACAGTATGTAAATGTAATGTTTACGTTTATTTTTTATTTTTTATAACATAAACTAGTTTTTACTTTGTCATTATGGGGTATTGTGTGCAGATTGATGAGGGGGAAAAACAATTGAATACATTTCAGAATAAGGCTGTCATGTAACAAAATGTGTAAAAAGTGAAGGGGTCTGGCGCAGTGGTTAAGGGCGCTGTACTGCAGCGCCAGCTGTGCCATCAGTGACTCTGGGTTCGTGCCCAGGCTCTGTCGTAACTGGCCGTGACCGGGAGGTCCGTGGGGCGACGCACAATTGGCCAAGCGTCGTCCGGGTTAGGGAGGGCTTGGTCGGTAGGGATGTCCTTGTCTCATCGCGTACCAGTGGCTCCTGTGGCGGGCCTGGCGCAGTGCGCACTAACCAAGGTTGCCAGGTGCACGGTGTTTCCTTCGACACATTAGTGCGGCTGGCTTCCGGGTTGGATGGAGCTGTGTTAAGAAGCAGTGCGGCTTGGTTGGGTTGTGTTTCGGAGGACGCATGACTTTCAACCTTCGTCTCTCCCGAGCCCGTACGGGAGTTGTAGCGATGAGACAAGATAGTAGCTACTAAACAATTGGACACCACGAAATTGGGGAGAAAAGGGGGTAAAAAAAATAAAAAAATAAAATAAAAAAAGTGAAGGTGTCTGAATTTGAGACGCAGCCTGGGAGTGGGAGGAGGAGGATGATGGTGGTGATGTACCAATAGAAAGACTAAAACGGGATTCCCCCACAATTCAATGGGGATGGTGTGATCTGAGGGGCCTATGTCTGTCTTTGGACCTACCTACCTACCTACCGAGTATGGGGCTGGAGAAGGGTGATAGCTACCTATATAGGGGGTATGGGTGCTGGAGGAGGGTGATAGCTACCTATATAGGGGGTATGGGTGCTGGAGAAGGGTGATACCTACCTATATAGGGGGTATGGGTGCTGGAGAAGGGTGATACCTACCTATATAGGGGGTATGGGTGCTGGAGGAGGGTGATAGCTACCTATATAGGGGGTATGGGGCTGGAGGAGGGTGATACCTACCTATATAGGGGTATGGGTGCTGGAGGAGGGTGATAGCTACCTATATAGGGGGTATGGGTGCTGGAGGAGGGTGATAGCTACCTATTTAGGGGGTATGGGGCTGGAGAAGGGTGATACCTACCTATATAGGGGAATGGTGCAGGAGAAGGGTGATACCTACCTATATAGGGGGTATGGGGCTGGAGAAGGGTGATACCTACCTATATAGGGGTATGGGGCAGGAGACAGGTGATACCTACCTATATAGGGGGTATGGGGAGGAAGGAGGGTGATAGTGGGGTGATACCTACCTATATAGGGGGTATGGGGCTGGAGGAGGGTGATAGCTACCTATATAGGGGGTATGGGGCTGGAAAAGGGTGATAGCTACCTATATAGGGGGTATGGGGCTGGAGAAGGGTGATACCTACCTATATAGGGGGTATGGGGCAGGAGAAGGGTTATACCTACCTATTTGGGGGTATGGGGCTGGAGGAGGGTGATAGTGGGGTGATGCCTACCTATATAGGGGGTATGGGGCCAGAGGAGGGTGATAGTGGGGTGATACCTACCTATATAGGGGGTATGGGGCTGGAGGAGGGTGATAGTGGGGTGATACCTACCTATATAGGGGGTATGGGGTAGGAGGAGGGTGATACCTACTTATATAGGGGGTATGGGGCAGGAGGAGGGTGATAGTGGGGTGTACCCACCTGCTTGGGAGAATCCGATAGTGGGGCAAAAACCTGCTGCCCCAGCATAAGGCGAAGAGATGATACCTGGAGCACCTGGAAACACAAATCAATCAATCAATTAATCAAGTGTGTATTATAAAGCCTTGTTAACCCACCCTAAACCCCAAAGAGCAAATCAGAAGTGAGAGCACAGTCGAAAAACTCCTTAGACCACACAAAGACACATAGGGGAGAGTGGGGTAAACACTCATTAGACCACACAAAGACACATAGGGGAGAGTGGGGTAAAAACTCCTTAGACCACACAAATACACATAGGGGAGAGTGCGGTAAACACTCCTTAGACCACACAAAGACACATAGGGGAGAGTGGGGTAAGCACTCCTTAGACCACACAAAGACACCTAGGGGAGAGTGGGGTAAACACTCCTTAGACCACACAAAGACACATAGGGGAGAGTGGGGTAAGCACTCCTTAGACCACACAAAGACACCTAGGGAGAGTGGGGTAAACACTCCTTAGACCACACAAAGACACATAGGGGAGAGTGGGGTAAACACTCCTTAGACCACACAAAGACACATAGGGGAGAGTGGGGTAAACACTCCTTAGACCACACAAAGACACATAGGGGAGAGTGGGGTAAACACTTCTTAGACCACACAAAGAAACATAGGGGAGAGTGGGGTAAACACTCCTTAGACCACACAAAGACACATAGGGGAGAGTGGGGTAAACACTCCTTAGACCACACACAGACACATAGGGGAGAGTGGGGTAAACACTCATTAGACCACACAAAGACACGGGGAGAGTGGGGTAAACACTCCTTAGACCACACAAAGACACATAGGGGAGAGTGGGGTAAACACTCCTTAGACCACACAAAGACACGGGGAGAGTGGGGTAAACACTCCTTAGACCACACAAAGACACGGGGGAGAGTGGGGTAAACACTCCTTAGACCACACAAAGACACGGGGAGAGTGGGGTAAACACTCCTTAGATCACACAAAGACACATAGGGGAGAGTGGGGTAAGCACTCCTTAGACCACACAAAGACACCTAGGGAGAGTGGGGTAAACACTCCTTAGACCACACAAAGACACATAGGGGAGAGTGGGGTAAGCACTCCTTAGACCACACAAAGACACCTAGGGGAGAGTGGGGTAAACACTCCTTAGACCACACAAAGACACATAGGGAGAGTGGGGTAAACACTCCTTAGACCACACAAAGACACATAGGGGAGAGTGGGGTAAACACTCCTTAGACCACACAAAGACACATAGGGGAGAGTGGGGTAAACACTTCTTAGACCACACAAAGAAACATAGGGAGAGTGGGGTAAACACTCCTTAGACCACACAAAGACACATAGGGGAGAGTGGGGTAAACACTCCTTAGACCACACACAGACACATAGGGGAGAGTGGGGTAAACACTCATTAGACCACACAAAGACACGGGGAGAGTGGGGTAAACACTCCTTAGACCACACAAAGACACATAGGGAGAGTGGGGTAAACACTCCTTAGACCACACAAAGACACGGGGGAGTGGGGTAAACACTCCTTAGACCACACAAAGACACGGGGGAGAGTGGGGTAAACACTCCTTAGACCACACAAAGACACGGGGAGAGTGGGGTAAACACTCCTTAGATCACACAAAGACACATAGGGGAGAGTGGGGTAAACACTTCTTAGACCACACAAAGAAACATAGGGGAGAGTGGGGTAAACACTCCTTAGACCACACAAAGACACATAGGGGAGAGTGGGGTAAACACTCCTTAGACCACACAAATACACATAGGGAGAGTGCGGTAAACACTCCTTAGACCACACAAAGACACATAGGGGAGAGTGGGGTAAGCACTCCTTAGACCACACAAAGACACCTAGGGGAGAGTGGGGTAAACACTCCTTAGACCACACAAAGACACATAGGGGAGAGTGGGGTAAACACTCCTTAGACCACACAAAGACACATAGGGAGAGTGGGGTAAACACTCCTTAGACCACACAAAGACACATAGGGGAGAGTGGGGTAAGCACTCCTTAGACCACACAAAGACACCTAGGGAGAGTGGGGTAAACACTCCTTAGACCACACAAAGACACATAGGGGAGAGTGGGGTAAACACTCCTTAGACCACACAAAGACACATAGGGGAGAGTGGGGTAAACACTCCTTAGACCACACAAAGACACATAGGGGAGAGTGGGGTAAACACTTCTTAGACCACACAAAGACACATAGGGAGAGTGGGGTAAACACTCCTTAGACCACACACAGACACATAGGGGAGAGTGGGGTAAACACTCCTTAGACCACACAAAGACACATAGGGGAGAGTGGGGTAAACACTCCTTAGACCACACAAAGACACATAGGGGAGAGTGGGGTAAGCACTCATTAGACCACACAAAGACACGGGGAGAGTGGGGTAAACACTCCTTAGACCACACAAAGACACATAGGGGAGAGTGGGGTAAACACTCCTTAGACCACACAAAGACACGGGGGAGAGTGGGGTAAACACTCCTTAGACCACACAAAGACACGGGGGAGAGTGGGGTAAACACTCCTTAGACCACACAGAGACACGGGGAGAGTGGGGTAAACACTCCTTAGACCACACAAAGACACGGGGAGAGTGGGGTAAACACTCCTTAGACCACACAAAGACACGGGGAGAGTGGGGTAAACACTCCTTAGACCACACAAAGACACATAGGGAGAGTGGGGTAAACACTCCTTAGACCACACAAAGACACATAGGGGAGAGTGGGGTAAACACTCCTTAGACCACACAAAGACACATAGGGGCCAGTGGGGTAAACACTCCTTAGACCACACAAAGACACATAGGGGAGAGTGGGGTAAACACTCAGACCACACAAAGACACATAGGGGAGAGTGGGGTAAACACTCATTAGACCACACAAAGACACATAGGGGAGAGTGGGGTAAGTGAAGCATTGTTTATATTCAGCATCTCTCTGTCAAGGGAAATATAATTTATATATTTCTAACAAAGGTATCTACATATATTTCAGGATGTTATGTATCCCTGGAAATAATCCAAATTCATGCAAACATTACAGTTTTGAAAACAGCTTTTCCCAAAAAGCGGTCTCTTGGCTCAGGTATGGGTTAAGTTGACCCGCGATAATCAGCGTACACATTTCTGTACCTTGCTTAACACCTAACAAACACTTGTTTGACACAGGCTTAACACCTAACAAACAGTTGTTTAACACAGGCTTAACACCTAACAAACACTATAGGCAAACATTTTGACTATATTAGCCCACACCGCTAAGAGGACGCACGTTCATGCTCAAGTCCTCAACTGACAGCTTCGTTAAATAGTACCCACAAAATACCAGAGTTCCTCTGTCCAGTGTCTGTGTTCTTTCGCCCATCTTAATATTTTATTTTTATTGTCTAGTCTGAGATATGGCTTTTTGGCAATTTCTCGCATTACCCCCCTCATTTCTCAGAACAAGAATAGACTGATGAGTTTCAGAAGAAAGGTCTTTGTTTCTGGACATTTTGAGCCTGTAATTAAACCCACAAATGCTGATGCTCCAGATACTGAACTAGTCTAAAGAAGGCCAGCTTTATTGCTTCTTTAATCAGAACAACAGTTTTCAGCTGTGCTTACATAATTGCAAAAGGGTTTTCTAATGATCAACTAGCCTTTTAAAATGATGAACTTGGATTAGCGAACACAACGTGCCATTGGAACACAGGAGTGATGGTTGCTGATAATGGGCCTCTGTACACCTATTTAGATATTCCATAAAAAATCTGCTGTTTCCAGCTACAATAGTAATTTACATTAACAATGTCTACACTGTCACGAATCCCTCCAGAACTTTCATTACTCACACATGGCCCCTATTCCCAGTGATTAGTAATTGTATAAGTGTGTCCTTGGTTTATCATTGTCCTATCGATTATTGTTACAATGTCTGTTGGTGGGTGTGAGTACCTGTGCTGTGTGTAATTTGGGTATAATAATAAACCCTATTACACATTGCTGCGCCTGTCTCCCGACCCTTTATACCAGTGTGACATACACTGTATTTCTGATCAATATTTTGTTATTTTAATGGACAAATGTGTTTTTCTTTCAAAAACAAGGACATTTCCAAGTGACCCCAAACTTTTGAACGGTAGTTAGTTTGCAAAATATACTTTTGGTATATGTTTATTTAACCTTTATTTAACCAGGCAAGTCAGTTAAGAACAAATTCTTATTTTCAATGACGGCCTAGGAACAGTGGGTTAACTGCCTGTTCAGGGGCAGAACAACAGATTTGTACCTTGTCAGCTCGGGGGTTTGAACTTGCAACCTTCCGGTTACTAGTCCAACGCTCTAACCACTAGGCTACCCTGCCGCCCCATAAGCATTATGAATCCTCTAATAATAAATCATTTGACTTTGACTTCACTATCTTTTGAGCCTAACTTGCTTACCAGTTTTTCCATCTGGTTTCTCCTTCACAAACTCCATGAAAATATGACATCTTCCTAAATATTTGGTCAAATTATTAATTTTGTTTAAAGTTTCCAAGAAACAAGGGTGGATCAACTTACCCCACTCTCCCCTACTGTATAAAACTAACCATTCACAACATTCTGAATATTCAAAGCTGAGATTCCAAATTCAAGCCCCCTACAATCTGTGAAATTCCATAAAACACATTCTTCTTTTTGCCCTTCAAAACAACACAAAGCAATCCCAAACGGAACACTGCATTTCAATTTCCTCATACAGGGAGTTGTTGGAATGGCAGTACAGGAAATTAAAATGTTGGAAGGTTCACAGTTCATTAAAGAAGAATGTTCACAGGCTCAGTCCATACAAGCATTTCACTCTCACAGACAGGAGAGTTAGGTTACATCCCAAATGGCTCGTTATTCCCTACATAGTGCACTACTTTTGACCAGTGCCCATATAGTGAACAATATAGGGAATTTAGCCATTTGGGACAAAGAAAGTCTCTACTCTACAGAACCAACCAGTTTCCTCCTCAGGACAGTAGAGAGCTAGGTGTCTCAACCACAACACATGATGACGGTTGGTTGAACCAGTTGACTGTGATTTAATAATGGGACATCACGGTTTAATAATGGGACATCACGGTTTAATAATGGGACATCGCGGTTTAATAATGGGACATCACGGTTTAATAATGGGACATCACGGTTTAATAATGGGGCATCACGGTTTAATAATGGGACATCACGGTTTAATAATGGGACATCACCATTTAATAATGGGACATCACCGTTTAATAATGGGACATCACGGTTTAATAATGGGACATCACGGTTTAATAATGGGACATCACGGTTTAATAATGGGACATCACAGTTTAATAATGGGACATCACAGTTTAATAATGGGACATCACGTTTTAATAATGGGACATCACAGTTTAATAATGGGACATCACAGTTTAATAATGGGACATCACATTTTAATAATGGGACATCACGGTTTAATAATGGGACATCACGGTTTAATAATGGGACATCACGGTTTAATAATGGGACATCACGGTTTAATAATGGGACATCACGGTTTAATAATGGGACATCACGGTTTAATAATGGGACATCGCGGTTTAATAATGGGACATCACGGTTTAATAATGGGACATCACGGTTTAATAATGGGGCATCACGGTTTAATAATGGGACATCACGGTTTAATAATGGGACATCACCATTTAATAATGGGACATCACCGTTTAATAATGGGACATCACCATTTAATAATGGGACATCACCATTTAATAATGGGACATCACCATTTAATAATGGGACATCACGTTCACCAGCAACCACCCACCTTGGTTTGCCCGTGTGTGTGTGTGTGTGTGATTAGGAAGGGGGTGGGTGGTGGTGCGTCTTGTTGTTCCAGGCTGCTTTATAAATCAGAAGAGCTGTCTGAACAGAGGGTTGCTGGAGATACTGCGAAAACACACGCACGCACGCACACACACACACACACACACACACACTGAGCAGCGGCTCAGTTCTGTGGGCAGTAGAACAACGTGGCCTTTGTATCGAATGATAAAAAGACAAGATTTCTCTTTGATGTATGTGTGCTGCAGTGTGCTCCAAGCTGATAGCATTAACATCACATAGACACACAGGAACATCATCACCATCATCATCATCAGCCAGGGAACCAGCCAACCAACAACAGACATCCACAACGTCCCTGGCTAGGAATTAACCATTTTAAATGGCAGTAATAGGAGAAATCACATCATTCTAAGGGAAATTATTTACCCAAATCAGCCAACACAACAACACTGATAAGAGGTAGAGTTTTCAACCGTAAAGAGAATAACCATTAAACCGTGCAGGAGATGGATGACATGGTTTTGTGGAACAATCTATACCCTTCACCAGGACTCATTCGCTGACATCACAGTTCCACAAGGAGCTTTATATAGAGTGAGAATAGTAGCTAATTGGACGAGTTGTGAATGAGACAGAGGGAGGAGACAGTAAAGGGGACAGACAGGACATGGAATAGACAGACAGGACATGGAATGGACTGACAGGACATGGAATGGACAGATAGGAAGGGTGAAGGGGACAGACAGGACATGGAATGGACAGAGAGGAAGGGTGAAGGGGACAGAAAGGACATGGAATGGACAGACAGGACATGGAATGGACAGACAGGACATGGAATAGACAGAGAGGAAGGGTGAAGGGGACAGACAGGACATGGAATGGACAGATAGGAAGGGTGAAGGGGACAGATAGGACATGGAATGGACAGACAGGACATGGAATGGACAGAGGAAGGGTGAAGGGGACAGAAAGGAAGTGGATGAGACTGTTTAGCATGGGGGGCTAAGAGTGACATTAGCTTATGGGAAATTCTAACTGTTCTTGGTCTTAGTAATAACTGTGTTTGATCTCACCGAAGGCGGCGCTCATAGCAGGGTCCATGGTGGGCTGTCCGTCTCCGGAGGGAAGGTCCAGGCGGGTGAAGTCTCGGCTCTTGTCGTTGTTGTACTTCACATTCAGGCTGGTCAGCTTGGAGAACTCCACACGCAGAGTGCAGCACGCGTTATAGATGTTCTGGCCATCCAAAGTCTAGAGAGAGACAGACGAGAGAGACAGACAAACAGAAAGGGTGTTAGATCAACCAATTGAAAAGGACAGACATTCATTGGGCCAATTGTATACCAAAGTATTCAGAATTGTGTAAACTATTTCATGGTAACTGGCTCCCAGTTACGTTTTAATATCTCTCAGACCTCCATAAACTGAGACATAGAGAAAGACATGGTCCTAGTGAAGAACGAATTGCCCCTTTATAGTGTAGTGCTTTATAGTGTAGTGCACAGAGGGAAAAATAACTTCTCACATCATCAGAAAACCACAGTGTTTACATCTAGAAGTAAATGGGGCGGCAGGGTAGCCTAGTGGTTAGAGAGTTGGACTAGTAACTGAAAAGTTACAAGTTCAAATCCCCGAGCTGACAAGGTACAAATCGGTCGTTCTGCCCCTGAACAGGCAGTTAAACCCACTGTTCCTAGGCCGTCATTGAAAATAATAATTTGCCTAGTTAAATAAAGGTACAAAAATTTATAAAAAATGACAGTAATGACATAATATGGGTCACTACAGTTACTGTACCACTCAGAGGATATAGAACAACAAGCTCCTCTGTAGAGCAGCAGTTACTGTACCACTCAGAGAATATAGAACAACAAGCTCCTCTGTAGAGCAGTCCATCCAGGGAGACTCACTCCCTCGTCCCCCAACCCCTCCCTCAAAAAAACTTGCACTGGACACAAGGCCTCTTGTTCATCAGAAGCAAAAAAGGGAAATGGCTCAAAAGGTAAGAACCTGTAGGACAGTGGTCGCGAACCTGGTCGATCTTCAAGGCATTGCTAGTCGATCACCAAACATGTGGCTATGAATTTGAGGCAGATGCAGTGCGGCTGGAGCTTTGCCATCAGGTGGAAGACGGTGTCTCTCTAGCCAGTCTCACCGGAGGAAAGCAAGGAGAGAGCAGGGACCATGAGAGGCTCCCTCCCTCCGCTGAGACTAATGCCGTGTTCAAAACAACTGGGAACTGGGATATCTTTCACTTCCGACTTCAGTGTGTTCAAGACAACTAGAAACTCTAAAAAACACGATCTGACTGGGAAAAATCATTTTGAACAGTCATCCAACTTGGAATTCCAAGTTGGAACCTCTGGCATCTTTCTAGAGCCCCGACTTTCAGACCTGAAGATCAACAACGTCATGATTTGACCTGGGTTTTTGTTGTTCCCAGTTCTCTTGGAAGCCCCATGACCATCAGATGCAGATACAAAGCAAATTAAATCTGTGTCTTGCTGGAAGCCCCAACGTCCACAGTGAGGCTTGGATTCATTCCTTCAATTATTCCGTTCTTCACCTTGGTCTGAACAGGAACGATTCATGCTACTGAAACAAACAAGCGGAACACCAGACTGTCTTACGTTGACCCAACTAAACTGCCCCTTAGTGGTAAAGCGTGCTCTCCCCCTGGACGTTGTGGGCTGACGTTAGTATGGTCCTAATGAGTTTCCTAATCACAAGCATTTATTCTTCTCCCTTAGTTTTCACTCTACAATAAAACAATGTCAGTGGGCGTTTACAAAAAAGTAGCTGAGAGCCTGAATTACCATTAATTTATGTAGTAAATAAGTAGGGAAACACAGGCATTGAGTAGAACTGTGAGGTTAGTGATGAATAGTAAATGAGTTGGGTCTTTTCACGAGGGAGTGGTGATATACTGCCATCTGGTGGCAACTAGAAACAATTGCATAATAAGACCTATTATAAATTGATGGACTCGACTCGTGACCCGACCATTGGGGACTCTGACTTGGACTCGACTCAGACTTCAGCCTTAGGGACTCGTGTCTCGAATTGGCCTTGGGTTTTAGTGACTCGACTACAACACTGGTGGCTGGTGTGTGTGATTTGAGATTTGTGGGCTCTAGCTACATCCAGGTGTTGCATGGAGATGGAGGAGGCCAGGCAGTAAAACACATTGTCCAAACACACATCTATGAAGAAACCGAGTGCTCATTTTTCTTTATTTTGGTATAGTGACCTGTTGAAGTGTCCTGGAGTAAGGTATGTTTTTTTCGAATGTTTTTTTATCAAGTCCCTCAGTCGAGCACCTGATTCCCTTCATGTTCAAGCTAGACTGAAGCGTGTTTGGGTAATGTTTTGGTACACCCACAATAACATCTGCTAAATATGTGTATGTGACCAATCAAATTTGATACAGCATGGTTGGGGTTGTATTTGGTTTACAGCATGGTTGGGGTTGTAATGGAGACCAAGACTTATCTGGGCTAAACTGAGCTGAGAGGGAATATATCTGATATTATTTTAATGCTTTTATCCAAACACATCAGGACATATCTGACATTATTAAGGCTTTTATCCAAACACATCAGGACAGAAATAGACAGACTCTAGATCCGGCTTCAGGATGAGATCTTTGTTATGCTCTCTCCTGCCTCTTCTGACGGCTGCGTGATGTTTTAGAGCTGTGCTGCTATTCCTCACAGTTACATCAGGTTGTCTGACATCCAAAGACCTAGCCAGAGGCCTACCAAATACCTAGCCAGAGGCCTAGCCAAATACCTAGCCAAAGACCTAGACCTAGCCAGAGGCCTACCAAAGACCTAGACCTAGCCAGAGGCCTACCAAAGACCTAGCCAAAGACCTAGCCAGAGGCCTACCAAAGACCTAGCCAAAGACCTAGCCAGAGGCCTACCAAAGACCTAGCCAGAGACCTAGCCAAAGACCTAGCCAGAGGCCTAGCCAGAGGCCTACCAAAGACCTAGCCAGAGGCCTAGCCAGAGGCCTACCAAAGACCTAGCCAAAGACCTAGCCAAAGACCTAGCCAGAGGCCTACCAAAGACCTAGCCAGAGACCTAGCCAAAGACCTAGCCAGAGGCCTACCAAAGACCTAGCCAGAGGCCTACCAAAGACCTAGCCAAAGACCTAGCCAGAGGCCTACCAAAGACCTAGCCAGAGGCCTACCAAAGACCTAGCCAGAGGCCTACCAAAGACCTAGCCAAAGACCTAGCCAAAGACCTAGCCAAAGACCTAGCCAAAGACCTAGCCAAAGACCTAGCCAAAGACCTAGCCAGAGGCCTACCAAAGACCTAGACCTAGCCAAATACCTAGCCAAAGACCTAGCCAAAGACCTAGCCAGAGACCTACCAAAGACCTAGCCAAAGACCTAGACCTAGCCAAATACCTAGCCAAAGACTTAGCCAAATACCTAGCCAAAGACCTAGACCTAGCCAAAGACCTAGCCAGAGGCCTACCAAAGACCTAACCAAAGACCTAGACCTAGTCAAAGACCTAGCCAAATACCTAGTCAAAGACCTAGACCTAGCCAAATACCTAGCCAAAGACCTAGCCAAAGACCTAGCCAAATACCTAGCCAAAGACCTAGCCAAATACCTAGTCAAATACCTAGCCAAATACCTAGTCAAAGAACTAGCCAAAGAACTAGCCAGAGGCCTACCAAAGACCTAGCCAAAGACCTAGACCTAGCCAAATACCTAGCCAAAGACGTACCACTGGCGTGGTGGGCATTTATAGAGTCAGTACATACCACTTTGGCATGGTGGGCATTTATAGAGTCAGTACGTACCACTTTGGCATGGTGGGCATTTATAGAGTCAGTACGTACCACTTTGGTGTGGTGGGCATTTATAGAGTCAGTACGTACCACTTTGGTGTGGTGGGCATTTATAGAGTCAGTACGTACCACTTTGGCGTGGTGGGCATTTATAGAGTCAGTACGTACCACTTTGGCATGGTGGGCATTTATAGAGTCAGTACGTACCACTTTGGTGTGGTGGGCATTTATAGAGTCAGTATGTACCACTTTGGTGTGGTGGGCATTTATAGAGTCAGTACGTACCACTTTGGCATGGTGGGCATTTATAGAGTCAGTACGTACCACTTTGGCATGGTGGGCATTTATAGAGTCAGTACGTACCACTTTGGTGTGGTGGGCATTTATAGAGTCAGTACGTACCACTTTGGCATGGTGGGCATTTATAGAGTCAGTACGTACCACTTTGGCATAGTGGGCATTTATAGAGTCAGTACATACCACTTTGGCATGGTGGGCATTTATAGAGTCAGTACGTACCACTTTGGTGTGGTGGGCATTTATAGAGTCAGTACGTACCACTTTGGTGTGGTGGGCATTTATAGAGTCAGTACCTACCACTTTGGCATGGTGGGCATTTATAGAGTCAGTACGTACCACTTTGGTGTGGTGGGCATTTATAGAGTCAGTACCTACCACTTTGGCATGGTGGGCATTCATCGCGTCAGCATATTGTAGCAGGGCCTGGAACTGGTTGTTCTTGGTGAAAGTGATGATCTTCAGGACCGTCCCGAACTTAGAGAAGATCTATGGAGGCAAAACAAAAACCAAGTTCATATAAACATTTCTCTTAGGCTACTTAGCACCATACTCTCATTCAGTATTCTGTGTTATGATCTGGGCTCCTCTCAATTCATCTTTCCTTGATTCCTCTCTCCGCATCTTCTCAAAGAGCATTTGGAGAAGGTCAAAGGGGAGGGACTATTGAGATAGAGCCATAGTGCAATGGTGCAGCACCTCCAGTGATACAGGGTAAAAGAGGTTAGAGGTCAGATGTCAGGGTTACCTGGTGTAGGACCTACAGTGATACAGGGCAGAAGAGGTTAGAGGTCAGGGTTACCTGGTGTAGGACCTCCAGTGATACAGGGTAGAAGAGGTTTTCTACAATGATGCGCAGCACGGGGCTCTGTCCTGGCATCAAGGCTCCATCACTGCCCGATGCTGAACCGCCCAACGCCATGTTCCCAGAATGCACTGCGTTGACCGCCTGCAACGCTGCCTGAGCTCTCTGTTGGGGAAAGGAATAGAGAGGGGAAGAGAGGGAGGAGAGTGGAGGAAGAGAGGGGAAGAGAGGGAGGAGAGTGGAGGGAGAGAGGGAAGAGTGAGGGAAGAGAGAGGGAAGAGAGAGGGAAGAGAGAGGGAAGAGAGAGGGAAGAGAGAGGGAAGAGAGAGGGAAGAGAGAGGGAAGAGAGAGGGAAGAGAGGGGGATGTTGGGTTTAACACCCTAAGCAAACAATAATCATATGATATACAATAACTAAATAATTTATTGTCATAATGTGGAGAGAGAGAGAGAGAGAGAGAGAGAGAGAGAGAAATAAATACAGAGAGAGAGAGAAATAAATACAGAGAGAGAGAGAAAGAGAGAGAGAGGTTGTAACCTGATACAGTACAGTAGATCAGTGCTGGTAAGAATCAGCAGACAGTTGTGGACTGGACACGCCTGCCGCTGGAATTGTCATATCACACAATCAGTTCCCAAATGGCAACCTATAACCTACAGTACAACCTGTAACCTACAGTACAACCTGTAACCTACAGTATAACCTGTAACCTACAGTATAACCTGTAACCTATAGTATAACCTGTAACCTACAGTATAACCTATAACCTGTAACCTACAGTATAACCTGTAACCTACAATATAACCTATAACCTACAGTATAACCTGTAACCTACAGTATAACCTGTAACCTACAGTATAACCTGTAACCTACAGTATAACCTGTAACCTACAGTATAACCTGTAACCTACAGTATAACCTGTAACCTACAGTATAACCTGTAACCTACAGTATAACCTGTAACCTACAGTATAACCTGTAACCTACAGTACAACCTGTAACCTACAGTATAACCTATAACCTACAGTATAACCTGTAACCTACAGTATAACCTATAACCTACAGTATAACCTGTAACCTGTAACCTACAGTACAACCTGTAACCTACAGTATAACCTGTAACCTACAGTATAACCTGTAACCTACAGTATAACCTGTAACCTATAACCTACAGTACAACCTGTAACCTACAGTATAACCTGTAACCTACAGTATAACCTGTAACCCACAGTACAACCTGTAACCTACAGTATAACCTATAACCTACAGTATAACCTATAACCTGTAACCTACAGTATAACCTGTAACCTACAGTATAACCTATAACCTACAGTATAACCTGTAACCTATAACCTACGGTACAACCTGTAACCTACAGTATAACCTGTAACCTACAGTATAACCTATAACCTACAGTATAACCTATAACCTGTAACCTACAGTATAACCTATAACCTACAGTATAACCTGTAACCTACAGTATAACCTATAACCTATAACCTACAGTATAACCTATAACCTACAGTATAACCTGTAACCTACAGTATAACCTGTAACCTACAATATAACTGGTAACCTACAGTATAACCTGTAACCTACAGTATAACTTATAACCTACAATATAACCTATAACCTACAGTATAACCTATAACTTACAGTACAACCTGTAACCTACAGTATAACCTGTAACCTACAGTATAACCTGTAACCTACAGTATAACCTACAGTACAACCTGTAACCTACAGTATAACCTGTAACCTACAGTATAACCTATAACCTACAGTATAACCTGTAACCTATAACCTACAGTACAACCTGTAACCTACAGTATAACCTATAACCTACAGTATAACCTGTAACCTACAGTATAACCTATAACCTACAGTATAACCTATAACCTACAGTATAACCTATAACCTACAGTATAACCTATAACCCACAGTATAACCTGTAACCTACAGTATAACCTGTAACCTACAGTATAACCTATAACCTACAGTATAACCTGTAACCTACAGCATAACCTATAACCTATAACCTACAGTATAACCTATAACCTACAGTATAACCTATAACCTATAACCTACAGTATAACCTGTAACCTACAGCATAACCTATAACCTACAGTATAACCTATAACCTACAGTATAACCTAAAACCTGTAACCTACAGTATAACCTGTAACCTACAGTATAACCTATAACCTACAGTACAACCTGTAACCTACAGTATAACCTATAACCTACAGTATAACCTATAACCTGTAACCTACAGTATAACCTGTAACCTACAGTATAACCTGTAACCTACAGTATAACCTATAACCTACAGTATAACCTATAACCTGTAACCTACAGTATAACATATAACCTAGAGTATAACATATAACCTACAGTATAACCTATAACCTGTAACCTACAGTATAACCTGTAACCTACAGTATAACCTGTAACCTACAGTATAACCTGTAACCTACAGTACAACCTGTAACCTACAGTATAACCTATAACCTACAGTATAACCTGTAACCTACAGTATAACCTATAACCTACAGTATAACCTATAACCTACAGTATAACCTGTAACCTACAATATAACCTATAACCTACAGTATAACCTATAACCTACAGTATAACCTGTAACCTACAGTATAACCTATAACCTACAGTATAACCTGTAACCTGTAACCCACAGTACAACCTGTAACCTACAGTATAACCTGTAACCTACAGTATAACCTGTAACCTACAGTATAACCTGTAACCTGTAACCTACAGTATAACCTGTAACCTACAGTATAACCTATAACCTGTAACCTACAGTATAACCTATAACCTGTAACCTAGAGTATAACCTGTAACCTACAGTATAACCTATAACCTGTAACCTACAGTATAACCTATAACCTACAGTATAACATGTAACCTATAACCTACAGTATAACCTATAACCTACAGTATAACCTGTAACCTACAGTATAACGTATAACCTAGAGTATAACCTATAACCTACAGTATAACCTATAACCTGTAACCTACAGTATAACCTGTAACCTACAGTATAACCTGTAACCTACAGTATAACCTGTAACCTACAGTATAACCTGTAACCCACAGTACAACCTGTAACCTACAGTATAACCTATAACCTACAGTATAACCTATAACCTGTAACCTACAGTATAACCTATAACCTACAGTATAACCTGTAACCTACAGTATAACCTATAACCTACAGTATAACCTGTAACCTACAGTATAACCTATAACCTACAGTATAACCTGTAACCTACAGTATAACCTATAACCTACAGTATAACCTGTAACCTACAGTATAACCTGTAACCTACAGTATAACCTGTAACCTACAGTATAACCTGTAACCTACAGCACAACCTGTAACCTACAGTATAACCTATAACCTACAGTATAACCTATAACCTGCAACCTACAGTATAACCTATAACCTACAGTATAACCTGTAACCTACAGTATAACCTGTAACCTACAATATAACCTATAACCTACAGTATAACCTGTAACCTATAACCTACAGTACAACCTGTAACCTACAGTATAACCTGTAACCTACAGTATAACCTATAACCTGTAACCTACAGTATAACCTGTAACCTGTAACCTACAGTATAACCTATAACCTACAGTATAACCTATAACCTGTAACCTACAGTATAACCTGTAACCTACAGTATAACCTGTAACCTACAGTATAACCTATAACCTACAGTATAACCTATAACCTACAGTATAACCTGTAACCTACAGTATAACCTGTAACCTACAGTATAACCTATAACCTACAGTATAACCTATAACCTACAGTATAACCTATAACCTACAGTATAACCTATAACCTACAGTATAACCTATAACCTGTAACCTACAGTATAACCTATAACCTATAACCTACAGTATAACCTGTAACCTACAGTATAACCTGTAACCTACAGTATAACCTATAACCTACAGTATAACCTATAACCTACAGTATAACCTATAACCTACAGTATAACCTGTAACCTACAGTATAACCTGTAACCTACAGTACAACCTAAAACCTGTAACCTACAGTATAACCTGTAACCTACAGTATAACCTGTAACCTACAGTATAACCTATAACCTACAGTATAACCTATAACCTACAGTATAACCTGTAACCTACAGTATAACCTGTAACCTACAGTATAACCTATAACCTACAGTATAACCTGTAACCTACAGTATAACCTGTAACCTACAGTATAACCTGTAACCTACAGTATAACCTATAACCTACAGTATAACCTGTAACCTACAGTATAACCTATAACCTACAGTATAACCTGTAACCTACAGTATAACCTGTAACCTACAGTACAACCTGTAACCTACAGTATAACCTGTAACCTACAGTATAACCTGTAACCTACAGTATAACCTGTAACCTACAGTATAACCTATAACCTACAGTATAACCTATAACCTATGGTATAACCTATAACCTGTAACCTACAGTATAACCTGTAACCTACAGTATAACCTATAACCTACAGTATAACCTGTAACCTACAATATAACCTGTAACCTACAGTTTTTCGTGCTTTTGACCAGGGCCCATAGGGAACAGGAAAGGGTAGAGATAGGAGGAGAGGGGTATAGGCGAGGGTAGAGGTAGAGGTAGGAGGAGAGGGTAGAGATAAGACGAGAGGGTAGGGGTAGGAGGAGAGGGTAGAGGTAGAGTTAGGAGGAGAGTGTAGAGGTGGATGTAGGAGGAGAGGGTAGAGGTAGGAGGGAGAGGGTAGAGGTAGGAGGAGAGGGTAGAGGTAGGAGGAGAGGGTAGAGGTAGGAGGAGGAGGGTAGAGGTAGGAGGAGAGGGTAGAGGTAGGAGGAGAGGGTAGAGGTAGGAGGAGAGGAGGAGAGGGTAGAGGTAGGAGGAGAGGGTAGAGTTAGGAGGAGAGGGTAGAGTTAGGAGGAGAGGGTAGAGTTAGGAGGAGAGGGTAGAGTTAGGAGGAGAGGGTAGAGTTAGGAGGAGAGGGTAGAGGTAGGAGGAGAGGGTAGAGGTAGGAGGAGAGGGTAGAGGTAGGAGGAGAGGGTAGAGGTAGGAGGAGAGGGTAGAGGTAGGAGGAGAGGGTAGAGGTAGAGGTAGGAGGAGAGGGTCGAGGTAGAGGTAGGAGGAGAGGGTTGAGGTAGAGGTAGGAGGAGAGTGTAGAGGTAGGAGGAGAGTGTAGAGGTAGGAGGAGAGTGTAGAGGTAGGAGGAGAGTGTAGAGGTAGGAGGAGAGTGTAGGAGGTAGGAGGAGGAGAGTGTAGAGGTAGGAGGAGAGTGTAGAGGTAGGAGGAGAGTGTAGAGGTAGGAGGTGTAGAGGTGGAGAGGTAGGAGGAGGAGGTGTAGAGGTAGGAGGAGAGGGTAGAGGTAGGAGGAGAGGGTAGAGGTAGGAGGAGAGGGTAGAGGTAGGAGGAGGGGTAGAGGTAGGAGGAGAGGGTAGAGGTAGGAGGAGCGGGTAGAGGTAGGAGGAGCGGGTAGAGGTAGGAGGAGAGGGTAGAGGTAGGAGAGGGTAGAGGTACGAGGTAGGAAGAGAGGGTAGAGGTAGGAGGAGAGTGTAGAGGTAGAGGTAGGAGGAGAGTGTAGAGGTAGGAGGAGAGTGTAGAGGTAGAGGTAGGAAGAGAGGGTAGAGGTAGAGGTAGTAGGAGAGGGTAGAGGTAGTAGGAGAGGGTAGAGGTAGTAGGAGAGGGTAGAGGTAGGAGGAGAGGGTAGAGGTAGGAGGAGAGGGTAGAGGTAGGAGGAGAGGGTAGAGGTAGGAGGAGAGGGTAGAGGTAGGAGGAGAGGGTAGAGGTAGGAGGAGAGGGTAGAGGTAGGAGGAGAGGGTAGAGGTAGGAGGAGAGGGTAGAGGTAGGAGGAGAGGGTTGAGGTAGAGGTAGGAGGAGAGGGTTGAGGTAGAGGTAGGAGGAGAGTGTAGAGGTAGGAGGAGAGTGTAGAGGTAGGAGGAGAGTGTAGAGGTAGGAGGAGAGGGTAGAGGTAGGAGGAGAGGGTAGAGGTAGGAGGAGAGGGTAGAGGTAGGAGGAGAGGGTAGAGGTAGGAGGAGAGGGTAGAGGTAGGAGGAGAGGGTAGAGGTAGGAGGAGAGGGTAGAGGTAGGAGGAGAGGGTAGAGGTAGGAGGAGAGGGTAGAGGTAGGAGGAGGGGTTGAGGTAGAGGTAGGAGGAGAGTGTAGAGGTAGGAGGAGAGTGTAGAGGTAGGAGGAGAGTGTAGAGGTAGGAGGAGAGGGTAGAGGTAGGAGGAGAGGGTAGAGGTAGGAGGAGAGGGTAGGGTAGGAGGTAGGAGGTAGGGGTAGGGAGGAGGAGGGGTAGAGGTAGGAGGAGAGGGTAGAGGTAGGAGGAGAGGGTAGAGGTAGGAGGAGAGGGTAGAGGTAGGAGGAGAGGGTAGAGGTAGGAGGAGAGGTAGAGGTAGGAGGAGAGGGTAGAGGTAGGAGGAGCGGGTAGAGGTAGGAGGAGAGGGTAGAGGTAGGAGAGAGTAGAGGTACGAGGTAGGAAGAGAGGGTAGAGGTAGGAGGAGAGTGTAGAGGTAGGAGGAGAGTGTAGAGGTAGAGGTAGGAGGAGAGTGTAGAGGTAGAGGTAGGAAGAGAGGGTAGAGGTAGAGGTAGTAGGAGAGGGTAGAGGTAGTAGGAGAGGGTAGAGGTAGTAGGAGAGGGTAGAGTTAGGAGGAGAGGGTAGAGTTAGGAGGAGAGGGTAGAGTTAGGAGGAGAGGGTAGAGTTAGGAGGAGAGGGTAGAGTTAGGAGGAGAGGGTAGAGTTAGGAGGAGAGGGTAGAGGTAGGAGGAGAGGGTAGAGGTAGGAGGAGAGGGTAGAGGTAGGAGGAGAGGGTAGAGGTAGGAGGAGAGGGTAGAGGTAGGAGGAGAGGGTAGAGGTAGGAGGAGAGGGTAGAGGTAGGAGGAGAGGGTAGAGGTAGGAGGAGAGGGTAGAGGTAGGAGGAGAGGGTAGAGGTAGAGGTAGGAGGAGAGGGTAGAGGTAGAGGTAGGAGGAGAGGGTTGAGGTAGAGGTAGGAGGAGAGTGTAGAGGTAGGAGGAGAGTGTAGAGGTAGGAGGAGAGTGTAGAGGTAGGAGGAGAGTGTAGAGGTAGGAGGAGAGTGTAGAGGTAGGAGGAGAGTGTAGAGGTAGGAGGAGAGTGTAGAGGTAGGAGGAGAGTGTAGAGGTAGGAGGAGAGTGTAGAGGTAGGAGGAGAGTGTAGAGGTAGGAGGAGAGGGTAGAGGTAGGAGGAGAGGGTAGAGGTAGGAGGAGAGGGTAGAGGTAGGAGGAGAGGGTAGAGGTAGGAGGAGAGGGTAGAGGTAGGAGGAGAGGGTAGAGGTAGGAGGAGAGGGTAGAGGTAGGAGGAGCGGGTAGAGGTAGGAGGAGCGGGTAGAGGTAGGAGGAGAGGGTAGAGGTAGGAGAGGGTAGAGGTACGAGGTAGGAAGAGAGGGTAGAGGTAGGAGGAGAGTGTAGAGGTAGAGGTAGGAGGAGAGTGTAGAGGTAGGAGGAGAGTGTAGAGGTAGAGGTAGGAAGAGAGGGTAGAGGTAGAGGTAGTAGGAGAGGGTAGAGGTAGTAGGAGAGGGTAGAGGTAGTAGGAGAGGGTAGAGGTAGGAGGAGAGGGTAGAGGTAGGAGGAGAGGGTAGAGGTAGGAGGAGAGGGTAGAGGTAGGAGGAGAGGGTAGAGGTAGGAGGAGAGGGTAGAGAGGTAGGAGGAGAGGGTAGAGGTAGGAGGAGAGGGTAGAGGTAGGAGGAGAGGGTAGAGGTAGAGGTAGGAGGAGAGGGTTGAGGTAGAGGTAGGAGGAGAGTGTAGAGGTAGGAGGAGGAGAGTGTAGAGGTAGGAGGAGAGTGTAGAGGTAGGAGGAGAGGGTAGAGGTAGGAGGAGAGGGTAGAGGTAGGAGGAGAGGGTAGAGGTAGGAGGAGAGGGTAGAGGTAGGAGGAGAGGGTAGAGGTAGGAGGAGAGGGTAGAGGTAGGAGGAGAGGGTAGAGGTAGGAGGAGAGGGTAGAGGTAGGAGGAGAGGGTAGAGGTAGGAGGAGAGGGTAGAGGTAGGAGGAGAGGGTAGAGGTAGGAGGAGCGGGTAGAGGTAGGAGGAGAGGGTAGAGGTAGGAGAGAGTAGAGGTACGAGGTAGGAAGAGAGGGTAGAGGTAGGAGGAGAGTGTAGAGGTAGGAGGAGAGTGTAGAGGTAGAGGTAGGAGGAGAGTGTAGAGGTAGAGGTAGGAAGAGAGGGTAGAGGTAGAGGTAGTAGGAGAGGGTAGAGGTAGTAGGAGAGGGTAGAGGTAGTAGGAGAGGGTAGAGGTAGGAGGAGAGGGTAGAGGTAGGAGGAGAGGGTAGAGGTAGGAGGAGAGGGTAGAGGTAGAGGTAGGAGGAGAGGGTAGAGGTAGAGGTAGGAAGAGAGGGTAGAGGTAGGAGGAGAGTGTAGAGGTAGAGGTAGGAGGAGAGTGTAGAGGTAGAGGTAGGAAGAGAGGGTAGAGGTAGAGGTAGTAGGAGAGGGTAGAGGTAGGAGGAGAGGGTAGAGGTAGAGGTAGGAGGAGAGGGTAGAGGTAGGAGGAGAGGGTAGAGGTAGGAGGAGAGGGTAGAGGTAGAGGTAGGAAGAGAGGGTAGAGGTAGAAGGAGAGTGTAGAGGTAGAGGTAGGAAGAGAGGGTAGAGGTAGGAGGAGATGGTAGAGGTAGAGGTAGTAGGAGAGGGTAGAGGTAGGAGGAGAGGGTAGAGGTAGGAGGAGAGGGTAGAGGTAGGAGGAGAGGGTAGAGGTAGGAGGAGAGGGTAGAGGTAGGAGGAGAGGGTAGAGGTAGGAAGAGAGTGTAGAGGTAGAGGTAGGAGGAGAGTGTAGAGGTAGAGGTAGGAGAAGAGGGTAGGAGTAGAGGCCCATTGGGAACAGGATGTTGTTTGGGACACAGTGGCTGTTCAGGGCAAGGACCATGTACTGTACATGTGGTGGACTCAGCCCCTTATTGGTCAGGTTGGACTGTACTCAGCCCCTGATTGGTCAGGTTGGACTGTGCTCAGCCCCTGATTAGTCAGGTTGGACTGTGCTCTGCCCCTGATTGGCCAGGAAACACTTTACTCAGCCGCTGATTGGCCAGGTAACACTGTACTCAGCCGCTGATTGGCCAGGTAACACTGTACTCAGCCCCTGATTGGCCAGGTAACACTGTGCTCAGCCCCTGATTGGTCAGGTTGGACTGTACTTAGCCCCTGATTGGTCAGGTTGGACTGTACTCAGCCCCTGATTGGTCAGGTTGGACTGCACTCACCCCCTGATTGGTCAGGTTGGACTGTACTCAGCCCCTGATTGGGCAGGTTGGATTGTACTTAGCCCCTGATTGGGCAGGTTGGACTATACTCACCCCCTGGTTGGGCAGGTTGTCTGTCTTGAGCTCGCGGTGGTTGGAGTACTGGATGTAGACTGGCTGGTTGCGTACGTGAGGTGTTGCTGTGGTGTAGTAGTTCACCATGGTGATCGCTGCCTCTTCAGAAGCCATTTCTATAAAAGCCTGGTTGGTTAGGGAGGGAACACAAAGACACTCATGCTAGACACTTAGTACAAGACAGAGATTTTGGGGAAAAGGAAAACGTAGTAGGGGTGATATTAGTGTTAACAGAAAATGTCATCTCAATTCAATAATTTTGAACGTGGTATTTTGTCTGCCCTGATCTCACTTCATTAACGTAGTGTGGAACGTAAGACTGTTGAATAAGAATGATGCTGCGTAGTGATCGACCATGTTTTGTTTCAGAGGACAGCAGCGTGTTAGCTAGGTGGGTACTGGCCCGATCATTTCTTACGGATTCTCGTAAAATCATCTTGTCGTCTCAGTGTTACAAATGTTAACATCTGATCTGCAATGTCATTTTGTTGTCCTCCCGGCTTCTGCACCTTTAAGAGACAATACTATAGGGACAACGAAACTGGTTCAGGAAAACGTGCAGTGGAGCATAATGTGACTTGGATGCTACTGAATAAGAATCACTCAGACTCATCTCAGCTAAACTGTTAGACATTATGAGATGCTGAACTCTTTGCCTGGTAGAACACAGCACCTCTTATGACACCTAATCAAACCAATTAAGCCGTACAAATTGGACAGGGAAATTAAACCAATCAATCCATATAAATTGGACAGTATCAAATAAAGTACAATTGTATTCGTCACATGATTGGTAAATAACAGGTGTAGACTAACAGTGAAATGTTTACTGACAATGCATAGTGATCTCCAAGGTGGCATAGCAGTTCAGACGTCTTTTGTCCTCGTCTTGTCGTGTCCTGTATATATATATATTTACAACTTTTTTCACATACATTTCATTTTTATTTTCCATCAACTCATCTTCAAAACACTCTCCTGCAACCCGCCTCACCAATTTATATTTATAAAAAGTATTATTTACCTCAAATCTGTAATCCTCCAAGAAGCTAGCCTGAAACTAGCCAGAAGCTAGTTAGCTCCTTTACTGGCAAATCGTTAGTATTCAGCTAACCACGGTTTGTGGTCATCAGCTATCCTTTAGCTCGAAAATCTATCGCCAGTTCTGTACGGCGCAGCGCGGCTCGGAACGGAACGGAACATACCGGACCAATTTCTCTCCATGTCCCTGGATTTCGACTGCTCTCTGGACATTCATACCCGGATCTCACAGCTAGCTAGCTGCTATCCGTGTGACTATCGGCCTTCGTCGATTCCGGAGCAAACATCAATTATTCCGGAGCTAGCCAGCTCCATCAATCACTCCTGAGTTCCATCAATCACTCCTGGGCTGCAGTCACCTATCCGGACCCGTTTTACTGCCTACGCGGAGCCCCACCGGGCCTTCATAACTGGACTGCCGACGTTATCTACCCGAAGGAGATCCGGCTGGCTCCTCCGTCGCGACGTTACCTGAACGCCCATCTGCGGCCTGCTAACCGTTAGCTATCTTACCGGCTGCTATCTGAATAGACAATCGGACAATTTATTTATTTTTATTATTATTATGTTTTCTTCTTGGGCATCTATAACTATATCTATTGTTTTTATTTTTGTTGTTGTGTGATTTGGATTAATCCCCTCTACCACACGGAACCCCACTAAACTACTGACAGAACGCAAGAGGTGGCTAACAACAGACCTCCATCCTATGCTAGCTTGCTACCGATGGCCTGGCTAGCTGTCTAAATCACCAACCAACCTCTCCACTCACCGGACCCTTTTGATCACTCGACTAAGCATGCCTCTCCTTAATGTCAATATGTCTTGTCCATTGCTGTTCTGGTTAGTGTTTATTGGCTTATTTCACTGTAGAGCCTCTAGTCCTGCTCACTATACCTTATCCAACCTATTAGTTCCACCACCCACACATGCAATGACATCTCCTGGTTTCAATGATGTTTCTAGAGACAATATCTCTCTCTTCATCACTCAATACCTAGGTTTACCTCCACTGTATTCACATCCTACCATACATTTGTCTGTACATTATACCTTGATGCTATTTTATCGCCCCCAGAAACCTCCTTTTACTCTATGTTCCAGACGTTCTAGACGACCAATTCTCATAGCTTTTAGCCGTACCCTTATTCTACTCCTCCTATGTTCCTCTGGCGATGTAGAGGTGAATCCAGGCCCTGCAGTGCCTAGCTCCACTCCTATTCCCCAGGCGCTCTCTTTTGATGACTTCTGTGACCGTAATAGCCTTGATTTCATGCATGTTAACATTAGAAGCCTCCTCCCTAAGTTTGTTCTATTCACTGCTTTAGCACACTCTGCCAACCCGGATGTTCTAGCTGTGTCTGAATCCTGGCATAGGAAGACCACCAAAAATTCAGAAATTTTAATTCCAAACTACAACATTTTCAGACAAGATAGAACTGCCAAAGGGGGCGGTGTTGCAATCTACTGCAAAGATAGCCTGCAGAGTTCTGTCCTACTATCCAGGTCTGTACCCAAACAATTTGAACTTCTACTTTTAAAAATCCACCTCTCTAAAAACAAGTCTCTCACCGTTGCCACCTGCTATAGACCACCCTCTGCCCCCAGCTGTGCTCTGGACACCATATGTGAACTGATTGCCCCCCATCTATCTTCAGAGTTCGTGCTGCTAGGTGACCTAAACTGGAACATGCTTAACACCCCAGCCATCCTACAATCTAAACTTGATGCCCTCAATCTCACACAAATTATCAATGAACCTACCAGGTACCTCCTCAAAGCCTTAAACACGGCACCCTCATAGATATCATCCTAACCAACTTCCCCTCTAAATACACCTCTGCTGTCTTCAACCAAGATCTCAGCGATCACTGCCTCATTGCCTGCATCCGTAATGGGTCAGCGGTCAAACGACCTCCACTCATCACTGTAAAACGCTCCCTGAAACACTTCTGCGAGCAGGCCTTTCTAATCGACCTGGCCGGGGTATCCTGGAAGGATATTGATCTCATCCCGTCAGTAGAGGATGCCTGGATATTTTTTAAAAATGCCTTCCTAACCATCTTAAATAAACATGCCCCATTCAAGAAATTTAGAACCAGGAACAGATATAGCCCTTGGTTCTCCCCAGACCTGACTGCCCTTAACCAACACAAAAACATCCTATGGCGTTCTGCATTAGCATCGAACAGCCCCGTGATATGCAGCTGTTCAGGGAAGCTAGAAACCATTATACACAGGCAGTTAGAAAAGCCAAGGCTAGCTTTTTCAAGCAGAAATTTGCTTCCTGCAACACTAACTCAAAAAGTTCTGGGACACTGTAAAGTCCATGGAGAATAAGAACACCTCCTCCCAGCTGCCCACTGCACTGAAGATAGGAAACACTGTCACCAATGATAAATCCACCATAATTGAGAATTTCAATAAGCATTTTTCTACGGCTGGCCATGCTTTCCACCTGGCTACTCCTACCCCGGACAACAGCACTGCACCCCCAACAGCAACTCGCCCAAGCCTTCCCCATTTCTCCTTCTCCCAAATCCATTCAGCTGATGTTCTGAAAGAGCTGCAAAATCTGGACCCCTACAAATCAGCCGGGCTAGACAATCTGGACCCTTTCTTTCTAAAATTATCTGCTGAAATTGTTGCCACCCCTATTACTAGCCTGTTCAACCTCTCTTTCGTGTCGTCTGAGATTCCCAAAGATTGGAAAGCAGCTGCGGTCATCCCCCTCTTCAAAGGGGGGGACACTCTTGACCCAAACTGCTACAGACCTATATCTATCCTACCGTGCCTTTCTAAGGTCTTCGAAAGCCAAGTCAACAAACAGATTACCGACCATTTCGAATCTCACCATACCTTCTCTGCTATGCAATCTGGTTTCAGAGCTGGTCATGGGTGCACCTCAGCCACGCTCAAGGTCCTAAACGATATCTTAACCGCCATCGATAAGAAACATTACTGTGCAGCCGTATTCATTGATCTGGCCAAGGCTTTCGACTCTGTCAATCACCACATCCTCATCGGCAGACTCGACAGCCTTGGTTTCTCAAATAATTGCCTCGCCTGGTTCACCAACTACTTCTCTGATAGAGTTCAGTGTGTCAAATCGGAGGGTCTGCTGTCCGGACCTCTGGCAGTCTCTATGGGGGTGCCACAGGGTTCAATTCTTGGACCGACTCTCTTCTCTGTATACATCAATGAGGTCGCTCTTGCTGCTGGTGAATCCCTGATCCACCTCTACGCAGACGACACCATTCTGTATACTTCCGGCCCTTCTTTGGACACTGTGTTAACAACCCTCCAGGCAAGCTTCAATGCCATACAACTCTCCTTCCGTGGCCTCCAATTGCTCTTAAATACAAGTAAAACTAAATGCATGCTCTTCAACCGATCGCTACCTGCACCTACCAGCCTGTCCAACATCACTACTCTGGACGGCTCTGACTTAGAATACGTGGACGACTACAAATACTTAGGTGTCTGGTTAGACTGTAAACTCTCCTTCCAGACCCATATCAAACATCTCCAATCCAAAGTTAAATCTAGAATTGGCTTCCTATTTCGCAACAAAGCATCCTTCACTCATGCTGCCAAACATACCCTTGTAAAACTGACCATCCTACCAGTCCTCGACTTTGGCGATGTCATTTACAAAATAGCCTCCAATACCCTACTCAACAAATTGGATGCAGTCTATCACAGTGCAATCCGTTTTATCACCAAAGCCCCATATACTACCCACCATTGCGACCTGTACGCTCTCGTTGGCTGGCCCTCGCTTCATACTCGTCGCCAAACCCACTGGCTCCATGTCATCTACAAGACCCTGCTAGGTAAAGTCCCCCTTATCTCAGCTCGCTGGTCACCATAGCATCTCCCACCTGTAGCACACGCTCCAGCAGGTATATCTCTCTAGTCACCCCCAAAACCAATTCTTTCTTTGGCCGCCTCTCCTTCCAGTTCTCTGCTGCCAATGACTGGAACGAACTACAAAAATCTCTGAAACTGGAAACACTTATCTCCCTCACTAGCTTTAAGCACCAACTGTCAGAGCAGCTCACAGATTACTGCACCTGTACATAGCCCACCTATAATTTAGCCCAAACAACTACCTCTTTCCCAACTGTATTTAATTTTTATTTATTTATTTATTTTGCTCCTTTGCACCCCATTATTTTTATTTCTACTTTGCACATTCTTCCATTGCAAAACTACCATTCCAGTGTTTTACTTGCTATATTGTATTTACTTTGCCACCATGGCCTTTTTTGCCTTTACCTCCCTTCTCACCTCATTTGCTCACATTGTATATAGACTTGTTTATACTGTATTATTGACTGTATGTTTGTTTTACTCCATGTGTAACTCTGTGTCGTTGTATCTGTCGAACTGCTTTGCTTTATCTTGGCCAGGTCGCAATTGTAAATGAGAACTTGTTCTCAACTTGCCTACCTGGTTAAATAAAGGTAAAATAAAAATAAATAAAAAGAGAGAATTAATAGAAAAGTAATAATAAATACACAATGAGCAACGATAACGAGTAACGATAAGGAGTAACAATAGTGAGCAACGATAACGAGTAACGATAATGAGTAACAATAGCGAGCAACGAGAACGAGCAAGAGATAATGGGTAGCGATAACGAGCAATGATAGCAAGTAACGATAACAGGTAACGATAATGAGTACCGATAACGAGCAACGATATCAAGTAACGATAACGAGTAACGATATTGAGTAACAATAATGAGAAGCAATAACGAGTAACGATAACGAGTAACGATACCGAGTAACAATAGCAAGTAACAATAACAAGTAACGATAACGAGTAACGATAACGGGTGACAATAACGGGTAACAATAACAGGTAACGATAACGGGCAACGATAACGATAACGAGTAACGATAACGAGTAACGATAACGAGTATGCATCAGAATTGAGCATGCATCAGTTTTGTGTGACGTATTGTTGTCTCTACCTTCTTGCCCTTTGTGCTGTTGTCTGTGCCCCAATAATGTTTGTACCATGTTTTGTGCTGCTACCATGTTGTGCTGCTACCATGTTGTGTTGCTACCGTGCTGTGTTGTCTTGTTGTGTTGCTACCATGGTGTGTTGTCATGTTGTGCTGCTACCATGTTGTGTTGTCATGTTGTGCTGCTACCATGCTGTGTTGTCATGTTGTGTTGCTGACATGCTGTGTTGTCATGTTGTGCTGCTACCATGCTGTGTTGTCATGTTGTGTTGCTGACATGCTGTGTTGTCATGTTGTGCTGCTACCATGCTGTGTTGTCATGTTGTGTTGCTACCATGCTGTGTTGTCATGTTGTGCTGCTACCATGCTGTGTTGTCATGTTGTGCTGCTACCATGCTGTGTTGTCATGTTGTGCTGCTGCCATGCTGTGTTGGCATGTTGTGTTGCTACCATGCTGTGTTGTCATGTTGTGCTGCTACCATGCTGTGTTGTCATGTTGTGTTGCTGACATGCTGTGTTGTCATGTTGTGCTGCTACCATGCTGTGTTGTCATGTTGTGTTGCTACCATGCTGTGTTGTCATGTTGTGCTGCTACCATGCTGTGTTGTCATGTTGTGCTGCTACCATGCTGTGTTGTCATGTTGTGTTGCTGACATGCTGTGTTGTCATGTTGTGTTGCTGACATGCTGTGTTGTCATGTTGTGCTGCTACCATGTTGTGCTGTCATGTTGTGTTGCTACCATGCTGTGTTGTCATGTTGTGTTGCTGACATGCTGTGTTGTCATGTTGTGCTGCTACCATGTTGTGCTGTCATGTTGTGTTGCTACCATGCTGTGTTGTCATGTTGTGCTGCTGCCATGCTGTGTTGGCATGTTGTGCTGCTACCATGCTGTGTTGTCATGTTGTGCTGCTGCCATGCTGTGTTGGCATGTTGTGTTGCTACCATGCTGTGTTGTCATGTTGTGCTGCTACCATGCTGTGTTGTCATGTTGTGCTGCTACCATGCTGTGTTGTCATGTTGTGCTGCTACCATGCTGTGTTGTCATGTTGTGCTGCTACCATGCTGTGTTGTCATGTTGTGTTGCTGACATGCTGTGTTGTCATGTTGTGCTGCTACCATGTTGTGCTGTCATGTTGTGTTGCTACCATGCTGTGCTGTCATGTTGTGCTGCTACCATGTTGTGCTGTCATGTTGTGTTGCTACCATGCTGTGTTGTCATGTTGTGTTGTCATGTTGTGCTGCTACCATGCTGTGTTGTCATGTTGTGCTGCTACCATGCTGTGTTGTCATGTTGTGCTGCTACCATGCTGTGTTGTCATGTTGTGCTGCTACCATGCTGTGTTGTCATGTGTTGCTACCATGCTGTGTTGTCATGTTGTGTTGTCATGTTGTGCTGCTACCATGCTGTGTTGTCATGTTGTGCTGCTGACATGCTGTGTTGTCATGTTGTGCTGCTACCATGCTGTGTTGTCATGTTGTGCTGCTACCATGCTGTGTTGTCATGTGTTGCTACCATGCTGTGTTGTCATGTTGTGTTGTCATGTTGTGCTGCTACCATGCTGTGTTGTCATGTTGTGCTGCTGACATGCTGTGTTGTCATGTTGTGCTGCTACCATGCTGTGTTGTCATGTGCTGCTACCATGCTGTGTTGTCATGTGTTGCTACCATGCTGTGTTGTCATGTGATGCTGCCTTGCTATGTTGTTGTCTCTCTTTATGTAGTGTTGTGTTGTCTCTCTTTATGTAGTGTTGTGTTCTTTCTTTGTCTCTCTTTGTGTAGTGTTGTGTTGTCTTTCTTTATGTAGTGTTGTCTCTCTTTATGTAGTGTTGTGTTGTCTCTCTTTATGTAGTGTAGTGTTGTCTCTCTTTATGTAGTGTTGTGTGGTGTGTTGTCTCTCTTTATGTAGTGTTGTGTTGTCTCTCTTGTTGTGATGTGTGTGTTGTCCTATATTTACATTGTATTTATTTATTTTTAATCCCAGGTCCCCCAAATAATAATTTGTTCTTAAGGTTAAATAAATAAAATAAAGGGAACATCTAGAACATGTAGTACCTCTACTCTGGTCTTAATATCATATTCCCATTTGAATGGGAAAGGGTCATTGAGTAGAATGTGGGGAGACGGGGCACTTCCTTATCTAGCCTCCAATTAATCCTGATTACTTGAAAATGTTGAACCCTCCAACCCTGTCCTGCACCCAATTGGTCCTCATTAAAAGTAGTGCACTACATAGGGAATAGGGTGCCATTTGGGACATCTCCAAAGTCTCCTACTTCTGGTCTGAATTGGCATCTTCATAATAAATGTGGACCTCCGTATCCCATGGCATCTACATGCAGTAGACCCACATTAAATCACATCACATTTCATTTGTCACATGTGCCGAATACAACAAGTGTAGTAGACCTCACAGTGAAATGATGAATACAACAGGTGTAGTACACCTTACAGTGAAATGCTGAATACAACAGGTGTAGTAGACCTTACAGTGAAATGATGAATACAACAGGTGTAGTAGACCTCACAGTGAAATGATGAATACAACAGGTGTAGTAGACCTTACAGTGAAATGCTGAATACAACAGGTGTAGTAGACCTTACAGTGAAATGCTGAATACAACAGGTGTAGTAGACCTTACAGTGAAATGCTGAATACAACAGGTGTAGTAGACCTTACAGTGAAATGCTGAATACAACAGATGTAGTACACCTTACAGTGAAATGCTGAATACAACAGGTGTAGTAGACCTTACAGTGAAATGCTGAATACAACAGATGTAGTACACCTTACAGTGAAATGCTGAATACAACAGGTGTAGTAGACCTTACAGTGAAATGCTGAATACAACAGATGTAGTAGACCTCACAGTGAAATGCTGAATACAACAGATGTAGTAGACCTCACAGTGAAATGCTGAATACAACAGGTGTAGTAGACCTCACAGTGAAATGCTGAATACAACAGGTGTAGTAGACCTCACAGTGAAATGATGAATACAACAGGTGTAGTAGACCTTACAGTGAAATGCTGAATACAACAGGTGTAGTAGACCTCACAGTGAAATGCTGAATACAACAGGTGTAGTAGACCTCACAGTGAAATGATGAATACAACAGGTGTAGTACACCTTACAGTGAAATGCTGAATACAACAGGTGTAGTAGACCTCACAGTGAAATGATGAATACAACAGGTGTAGTACACCTCACAGTGAAATGCTGAATACAACAGGTGTAGTAGACCTCACAGTGAAATGCTGAATACAACAGGTGTAGTAGACCTCACAGTGAAATGCTGAATACAACAGGTGTAGTAGACCTGACAGTGAAATGCTGAATACAACAGGTGTAGTAGACCTGACAGTGAAATGCTGAATACAACAGGTGTAGTAGACCTCACAGTGAAATGCTGAATACAACAGGTGTAGTAGACCTTACAGTGAAATGCTGAATACAACAGGTGTTATAGACCTCACAGTGAAATGCTGAATACAACAGGTGTAGTAGACCTTACAGTGAAATGCTGAAAACAACAGGTGTAGTAGACCTCACAGTGAAATGCTGAATACAACAGGTGTAGTAGACCTGACAGTGAAATGCCAAATACAACAGGTGTAGTAGACCTTACAGTGAAATGATGAATACAACAGGTGTAGTAGACCTCACAGTGAAATGCTGAATACAACAGGTGTAGACCTTACAGTGAAATGCTGAATACAACAGGTGTAGTAGACCTCACAGTGAAATGCTGAATACAACAGGTGTAGTAGACCTCACAGTGAAATGCTGAATACAACAGGTGTAGACCTCACAGTGAAATGCTGAATACAACAGGTGTAGGTAGACCTTACAGTGAAATGCTGAATACAACAGGTGTAGTAGACCTCACAGTGAAATGATGAATACAACAGGTGTAGTAGACCTCACAGTGAAATGCTGAATACAACAGGTATAGTAGACCTTACAGTGACATGCTGAATACAACAGGTGTAGTAGACCTCACAGTGAAATGCTGAATACAACAGGTGTAGTAGACCTTACAGTGAAATGCTGAATACAACAGGTGTAGTAGACCTTACAGTGAAATGCTGAATACAACAGGTGTAGTAGACCTCACAGTGAAATGCTGAATACAACAGGTGTAGTAGACCTTACAGTGAAATGCTGAATACAACAGGTGTAGTAGACCTTACAGTGAAATGATGAATACAACAGGTGTAGTAGACCTTACAGTGACATGCTGAATACAACAGGTGTAGTAGACCTTACAGTGAAATGCTGAATACAACAGGTGTAGTAGACCTTACAGTGAAATGCTGACTACAACAGGTGTAGTAGACCTTACAGTGAAATGCTAAATACAACAGGTGTAGTAGACCTCACAGTGAAATGATGAATACAACAGGTGTAGTAGACCTTACAGTGAAATGCTGAATACAACAGGTGTAGGTAGACCTTACAGTAAAATGCTGAATACAACAGGTGTAGACCTCACAATGAAATGCTGAATACAACAGGTGCAGTAGACCTTACAGTGAAATGCTGAATACAACAGGTGTAGTAGACCTTACAGTGAAATGCTGAATACAACAGATGTAGTAGACCTTACAGTGAAATGCTGAATACAACAGGTGTAGTAGACCTTACAGTGAAATGCTGAATACAACAGATGTAGTAGACCTTACAGTGAAATGCTTACTTACAAGCCCTTAACCAACAATGCAGTTGAAGAAATAGAGTTAAGAAAATATTTACTATATAAACTAAAGTTAAAAATGTAATAAAAAGTAACACTATACAATAACAAAGCTATACACAGGGGGTACCGGTACCAAGTCAATGTGGAGGCTATATACAGGGTGTTATGGTACAGAGTCAATGTGGAGGCTATATACAGGGTATTACGGTACAGAGTCAATGTGGAGGCTATATACAGGGTGTTACGGTACAGAGTCAATGTGGAGGCTATATACAGGGTGTTACGGTACAGAGTCAATGTGGAGGCTATATACAGGGTGTTACGGTACCGAGTCAATGTGGGGGCTATATACATGAGGTGCCGGTACCAAGTCAATGTGGAGGCTATATACAGGAGGTGCCGGTACCGAGTCAATGTGGAGGCTATATACAGGGGGTGCCGGTACAGAGTCAATGTGGAGGCTATATACAGGGGGTACTGGTACAGAGTCAATGTGGAGGCTATATACAGGGAGTACCGGTACCAAGTCAATGTTGAGGCTATACACAGGGGGTACCGGTACCAAGTCAATGTGGAGGCTATATACAGGGGGTACCGGTACCAAGTCAATGTGGAGGCTATATACAGGGGGTACCGGTACAGAGTCAATGTGGAGGCTATATACAGGGGGTACCGGTACCAAGTCAATGTGGAGGCTATATACATGGGGTAATTGATTGCTCAGGAGTCTTATGGCTTGGGGGTAGAAGCTGTTAAGGAGCCCTCTGTAGTTGCCTTACCATGCTCTCGATGGTGCAGCTGTAGAACTTTTTGAGGATCTGGGGTCCCATGACAAATCTTTTCAGTCTCCTGAGGGGGAAAAGGTTTTGTCGTGCCCTCTTCACGAGTGTCTTGGTGTGTTTGAACCATGATTGTTTGTTGGTGATGTGGACACCAAGGAACTTGAAACTCTCGACCCGCTCCACTACAGCCCCATCAATGTTAATGGGGGTGTGTTCGGCCCTCCTTCTCATGTAGTCTACGATCAGCTCGTGTCTTGCTGACGTTGAGGGAGAGGTTGTTGTCCTGGCAACACACTGCCAGGTCTCTGACCTCTCCCTATAGGCTGTCTCATCGTTGAGGGAGAGGTTGTTGTCCTGGCACCACACTGCCAGGTCTCTGACCTCCCCCTATAGGCTGTCTCATCGTTGAGGGAGAGGTTGTTGTCCTGGCAACACACTGCCAGGTCTCTGACCTCCCCCAATAGGCTCTCTCATCGTTGAGGGAGAGGTTGTTGTCCTGGCACCACACAGACAAGCCTCTGACCTCCTCCCTATAGGCCGTCTCATCTGGCACCACACGGCCAGGTCTCTGACCTCCTCCCGATAGGCTGTCTCATCGTTGAGGGAGAGGTTGTTGTCCTGGCACCACACTGCCAGGTCTCTGACCTCCCCCTATATGCTGTCTCATCGTTGTCTGTGATCAGGCCTATCACATGATCTTGACACTTGATATACATCCCAAATGGCACCCTATTCCCTATAATAAAACCCCTATGGGCCCTGGTGAAATGTGCACTACTGTGGGCCCTGACCTGTATATTACACTACTTTTGACCAGGGTCTATGGGGCTCTACCTGGTTTTAACCTGGTTGGAGAATGTTTGTTCCTACCTGGTTTTTCCCTTTCAGCATCAACAGGTTGGTGACTCTACCGAAGGGGACTCCTAGAGAGATGAGCTCAGCCTCAGACACCTCGATGGGAACCTTGCGGACGTGGAGGACTCGGGAAGGACCACAGGGAGAACGGTCTCCTTTAAACTGTCTGCTATCGTTGCCATTAGCTATAGGAGAGAGAGAGAGATAAACAAAGAATTTGAAAACTAACCCAATTTTGATCAATTTGATGAATTGATCCCATTTAACTAGGCAGGCAAATACCATTTAACCAACCAGCAGATCCCCTTTAACCAGGTAGATCCCATTTAACCAGGAAGGTCCCATTTAACCAGCCAGCAGATCCCATTTAACCAGCCAGCAGATCCCATTTAACCAGCCAGCAGATCCCATTTAACCAGCCAGCAGATCCCATTTAACCAGCCAGCAGATCACATTTAACCAGGCAGATCCCATTTAACCAGCCAGCAGATCACATTTAACCAGCCAGCAGATCCCATTTAACCAGCCAGCAGATCCCATTTAACCAGCCAGCAGATCCCATTTAACCAGCCAGCAGATCCCATTTAACCAGCCAGCAGATCCCATTTAATCAGCCAGGCAGATCCCATTTAACCAGCCAGCTGATCCCATTTAACCAGCCAGCAGATCCCATTTAACCAGGCAGGCAGATCCCATTTAACCAGTCAGGCAGATCCCATTTAACCAGCCAGCAGATCCCATTTAATCAGCCAGGCAGATCCCATTTAACCAGCCAGCTGATCCCATTTAACCAGCAAGGCAGATCCCATTTAACCAGTCAGGCAGATCCCATTTAACCAGTCAGGCAGATCCCATTTAACCAGCCAGGCAGATCCCATTTAACCAGCCAGCAGATCCCATTTAACCAGCCAGCAGATCCCATTTAACCAGCCAGCAGATCCCATTTAATCAGCCAGGCAGATCCCATTTAACCAGCCAGCTGATCCCATTTAACCAGCCAGCAGATCCCATTTAACCAGGCAGATCCCATTTAATCAGCCAGCAGATCCCATTTAACCAGCCAGGCAGATCCCATTTAACCAGCCAGCAGATCCCATTTAACCAGCCAGCAGAACCCATTTAACCAGCCAGGCAGATCCCATTTAACCAGGTAGCAGATCCCATTTAACCAGCCAGATCCCAATTAACCAGCCAGCAGATCCCAATTAACCAGCCAGCAGATCCCAATTAACCAGCCAGCAGATCCCATTTAACCAGCCAGGCATATCCCATTTAACCAGCCAGGCAGATCCCATTTAACCAGCCAGGCAGATCCCATTTAACCAGCCAGCAGATCCCATTTAACCAGCCAGCAGATCCCATTTAACCATGCATATAGAGTAGATTCATGCTGTTTAATCTCTAATTTGCGGTTGAAATTAAATGAATAAAATGATAGTACTGATTGAACTGTGAAAGAGGAACCAACTAATGTTCTGATCATCAGTTGGTTGACGTAAAGTATGGCTGTGCCCAAAATAGCCCCACACTCCCTATAGGGCGGCAGGTAGCCTAGTGGTTAGAGTGTGGGGGCGACAAGTAGCCTAGTGGTCAGAGTGTTGGACTAGTAACCGAGAGATTGCAAGATCAAATCCCTGACCTGGTTAGTCAAAAAATGTATCGTTCTGCCCCTGAACAAGGCAGTTAACATACTGTTCCCTGGTAGACCGTCATTAAAAATAAGAATTTGTTCTTAACTGACTTGCTGAGTAAAATAAAAAAATAGGACTCCAAGTATTTGCTCAAGTGATGTATTGTACTGCTTGTAGCTATAATATTACTGGAGTTGTGATGTTGACATAGGACATGATGATTATTGTATTTCAGCTACCAAAAATAACACCGGTCCTCATGGGTTAACTATACTATTAGAATACTACTTGTACTACTATACTAATAGAATACTACTACTCCTACTATGCTATTAGAATATTACTACTGCTATTATACTATTAGAATACTAATATACTATTAGAATACTACTGCTACTACTATACTATTAGAATACAAATACTACTACTATGCTATTAAAATACTACTACTACTACTATACTTTTAGAATACCAATATACTAATATACTATTAGAATACTACTACCACTAGTATATTATTAGAATACTACAACTCCTACTAATCCTACTCCTACTATTACTACTACTAATGGTGCTACTACTACTACTAGTACTAATACTACAAGTACAACTACTACTACTACTAATAGTACTACGACTGGTACTACTACTACTACTACTATTACTACCACTACTACTACTATTACTACTACTGTACTAGTAGAATACTACTACTATACTATTACTACTACTAGTAGTACTACTACGAGAACTACTACTACTACTACTACTATTACTACTACTACTACTATTATTACTACTACTACTACTACTACTACTACTACTACTACTACTACTACTACTATTACTACTACTACAATTATTACTACTACTACTACTACTACTAATCCTACTCCTACTATCACTACTACTACTACTACTACTACTATTACTACTACTACTACTACTACTACTAATCCTACTCCTACTATCACTACTACTACTACTACTACTACTCCTATTACTACTACTACTACTCCTACTAATCCTACTCCTACTATCACTACTACTACTACTACTACTACTACTACTATACTTTTAGAATACCAATATACTAATATACTATTAGAATACTACTACCACTAGTATATTATTAGAATACTACAACTCCTACTAATCCTACTCCTACTATTACTACTACTAATGGTGCTACTACTACTACTAGTACTAATACTACAAGTACAACTACTACTACTACTAATAGTACTACGACTGGTACTACTACTACTACTACTATTACTACCACTACTACTACTATTACTACTACTGTACTAGTAGAATACTACTACTATACTATTACTACTACTAGTAGTACTACTACGAGAACTACTACTACTACTACTACTATTACTACTACTACTACTATTATTACTACTACTACTACTACTACTACTACTACTACTACTACTACTACTACTACTACTACTACTACTATTACTACTACTACTACTACTACTACTAATCCTACTCCTACTATCACTACTACTACTACTACTACTACTACTACTACTAATCCTACTCCTACTATCACTACTACTACTACTACTATTACTACTACTACTACTACTACTAATCCTACTCCTACTATCACTACTACTACTACTACTACTACTACTACTACTACTACTACTCCTATTACTACTACTACTACTATACTATTAGAATACTACTACTACACTATTAAAATACAAAAACTACTACTAGTATTACCACTACTGCTCCTTCTAATCCTACTCCTACTATTACTACTACTACTACTACTACTACTACTACTCCTACTCCTATTACTACTACTACTACTACTCCTACTATCACTACTACTACTACTACTACTACTACTACTACTCCTATTACTACTACTACTACTATACTATTAGAATACTACTACTACACTATTAAAATACAAAAACTACTACTAGTATTACCACTACTGCTCCTTCTAATCCTACTCCTACTATTACTACTACTACTACTACTACTACTACTACTCCTACTCCTATTACTACTACTACTATTACTACTAGTACTACTACTACTACTAGTACTACTACTATTACAACTACTAGTCGTATTACCACTACTACTAGTACTACTACTACTACTATTACTACTACTAATATTATTATTACTACTACTCCTATTACTACTACTACTATTACTACTACTACTATTACTACTACTACTACTACTACTATTACCACTTCTACTACTACTACTACTACTACTAGTACTACTACTACTCTGACTGAAGCAGGTCTAAACAATCTGTTGAACCAACCAGGCTTCTCCCCCGAGGCAACCATGACACAGTACCTTGGCTATAGAGAGCTAGGGAAATCATAGCTGATTGGGTATGTTAGACCACATTAGAGAGGAACCAATGACGGGCAGGCAGACACAAGGGAAGAGGGGAAAGTAAAGCCGTTGCTCCCCTGACAAGGTATTCAGAGAATATCCTCAGCAGAGATGACAAGGTATTCAGAGAATATCCTCAGCAGAGATGACAAGGTATTCAGAGAATATCCTCAGCAGAGATGACAAGGTATTCAGAGAATATCCTCAGAAGAGATTGGTTATTAGAGTGTAAATAACATGGGCATATCAGCTATGTGTGGAGATTCCAAGGTGTCCTGGCAACACTAGAAGGGGGCGGATCTTGCTGTATGGCATGACAGACTGGCTCCTAACCTGCCTGCTCAGGGCTGTAAAGACAGAACTAAGTTATTAGTTAAAGTCAACAGTGCCAACCATGCAAATGATAAGCAAATAGTGTCAACTCACTAACTCACGCAGTTTGCATTGGATGAGTTAGTATGTAGTCAGGCCTCAGTAGAAACAGACAGTCTAGATGTGTTAGTATGTAGTCAGGCCTCAGTAGAAACAGACAGTCTAGATGTGTTAGTATGTAGTCAGGCCTCAGTAGAAACAGACAGTCTAGATGTGTTAGTATGTAGTCAGGCCTCAGTAGAAACAGACAGTCTAGATAAGTTAGTATATAGTCAAGCCTCAGTAGAAACAGACAGTCTAGATGTGTTAGTATGTAGTCAGGCCTCAGTAGAAACAGACAGTCTAGATGTGTTAGTATGTAGTCAGGCCTCAGTAGAAACAGACAGTCTAGATGTGTTAGTATGTAGTCAGGCCTCAGTAGAAACAGACAGTCTAGATGTGTTAGTATGTAGTCAGGCCTCAGTAGAAACAGACAGTCTAGATGTGTTAGTATGTAGTCAGGCCTCAGTAGAAACAGACAGTCTAGATAAGTTAGTATGTAGTCAGGCCTCAGTAGAAACAGACAGTCTAGATAAGTTAGTATGTAGTCAGGCCTCAGTAGAAACAGACAGTCTAGATAAGTTAGTATGTGACAGTCTGGAGTTGTTCTACAACACATCATATGATATCAGGTCTGACAGTCTGGAGTTGTTCTACAACACATCATATGATGTGAGGGAGGCTTCCCATCTGATAGCCATACCCATCCATTTCCTGTGTGTGTGTGTGTGTGTGTCCATTACAGGAGATGGGATCTTAGTTAATCTCTTTAAAGCCAATAAGATCAGTCAACGGCACAATTAGATTAATCTCCTCTCTGTCAGCCAACCAGAGGTTACCATCATGTTACCATGGAAACACAGGGTCATGGGGGGGAATGGACCAATCAGGAGCTGCTCTTTTCACTCACTTGTTATGCGTTGTATTCTGCATCACGTCTTCAGGGGAAACTCCTGGGTAGCATTGCATTATAACCAGGGACCAACGAGGGTACCTGATAACGTTCTTACCATAGGCCAACTGGGTCACGGACTATGGCCAGGATGAAATCCCATCGTGTCGACAACGCAGCTTTTAAAGGAAATCTCCAATTGAGAAGATATCTACGCAGCATATACCGTGAATGCTGTCTCCAAAAACCAATGAGCGATGGGATTGAATCCCAGCCTACAGTATGTGTACAAACCTATAGGGTAGAGGTCAGAGGTCAGTTGATGGGGTTGGTGAGAGAGCAGACCTACCTGTGGATGGAGTAGAAGTGCTCATGGTAGTACGGCCGCACAGGACAGCAGAAGAGAGAGGCAGAACAGATCCCTGCTGACAGACAGGACAGAGACGTTAGGTAACTGTTACTCCCTGCTGACAGACAGAACAGAGACGTTAGGTAACTGTTACTCCCTGCTGACAGACAAGACAGAGACGTTAGGTAACTGTTACTCCCTGCTGACAGACAGGACAGAGACGTTAGGTAACTGTTACTCCCTGCTGACAGACAGAACAGAGACGTTAGGTAACTGTTACTCCCTGCTGACAGACAAGACAGAGACGTTAGGTAACTGTTACTCCCTGCTGACAGACAGGACAGAGACGTTAGGTAACTGTTACTCCCTGCAGACAGACAGAACAGAGACGTTAGGTTAATGTTACACAAACCGGCCCCTCCTCATGCCCATTAGCCTAGCAAATAGTATAGAGACTGATGGACTAATAGATTAGAGACTGATGGACTAATAGTATAGAGACTGATGGACTAATAGTGTAGAGACTGATGGACTAATAGTATAGAGACTGATGGACTAATAGTATAGAGACTGGCGGACTAATAGTATAGAGACTGATGGACTAATAGTATAGATACTGATGGACTAATAGTATAGAGACTGATGGACTAATAGATTAGAGACTGATGGACTAATAGATTAGAGACTGATGGACTAATAGTATAGAGACTGATGGACTAATAGTATAGAGACTGATGGACTAATAGTATAGATACTGATGGACTAATAGTATAGAGACTGATGGACTAATAGTATAGAGACTGATGGACTAATAGTATAGAGACTGATGGACTAATAGTATAGAGACTGATGGACTAATAGTATAGAGACTGATGGACTAATAGTATATAGAGACTGATGGACTAATAGTATATAGAGACCGATGGATTACCTGGCTAAACAGACATGTTTCCTGTTAGACTGACATCACTGTCATCTCTCTACGTCTCCTCTCTCCTGCCCTCCCAGAACCCTGACACATTGTCATTCAGGCTGGTGCCCCTCAACCAACATCCCAAATGTCACCCTATTGCTTCTATAGTGCACAAAACCATGGGCCCTGGTCAATAGTAGTGCACTACATAGGGAATAGGGTGCTGGTCAATAGTAGTGCACTACATAGGGAATAGGGTGCTGGTCACTAGTAGTGCACTACATAGGGAATAGGGTGCTGGTCACTAGTAGTGCACTACATAGGGAATAGGGTGCTGGTCTAAATTAGTGCACTACATAGGGAATAGGGTGCTGGTCTAAATTAGCGCACTACATAGGGAATAGGGTCCCATTTTGGACGCGAATAAGTCTCAAGCCGTGTCATCTCCCTAAACGCCATCATCACTGCTAAGTGTTTGATCAGCCATCTATAGACACCTCCAGCCTATGAGTCTCACTCACTGACATTTCACTTTTGCTAATATTAAAGTGTCCATTGGTCAGAGTCAGAGTATGTATTTAGTGGCTCTAGATATCTCATCTCTCCACTGAAGCTTTGAGAAATACAAGCCACAGAAATGAACCGGTTTGTTGCCAACACGTTTTAAAATGAACTAGGGTACAAGTAATGAGGAATGATGTGGATTATCTGTTTGGGTTGATTCTATACTCTATGTTGATGCCACAGGTCTACATCCTAAATGACCAACATATTTCCTACATAGCGCCCTACTTTGGACCAGAGCCTGGTCAATAGTACTGCATTACATAGGGAATAGGGTGCCATCAGGCTCTGGTCTAAAGTAGTGCACTACATAGGGAAAAGGGTGCCATTTGGAATACAACCACTTGGACAGAAAGCACTTTTATGTTTGATGATTTGTTGTGAAATGGAAGAGGTATCTCCATGGCAACCACACAGGGAGAAATAGTGAGGTGAATCAGAGGTGAGGAATCGAATGGACTCTGGATCACACCAGCTAACAGGATGTGTTGTTGTGTCATTTATTATGGATCACACCAGCTAACAGGATGTGTTGTTGTGTCATTTAATATGGATCACACCAGCTAACAGGATGTGTTGTTGTGTCATTTAATATGGATCACACCAGCTAACAGGATGTGTTGTTGTGTCATTTATTATGGATCACACCAGCTAACAGGATGTGTTGTTGTGTCATTTAATATGGATCACACCAGCTAACAGGATGTGTTGTTGTGTCATTTATTATGGATCACACCAGCTAACAGGGTGTGTTGTTGTGTCATTTAATATGGATCACACCAGCTAACAGGATGTGTTGTTGTGTCATTTAATATGGATCACACCAGCTAACAGGATGTGTTGTTGTGTCATTTAATATGGATCACACCAGCTAACAGGGTGTGTTGTTGTGTCATTTATTATGGATCACACCAGCTAACAGGATGTATTGTTGTGTCATTTATTATGGATCACACCAGCTAACAGGATGTGTTGTTGTGTCATTTATTATGGATCACACCAGCTAACAGGATGTGTTGTTGTGTCATTTAATATGGATCACACCAGCTAACAGGATGTGTTGTTGTGTCATTTAATATGGATCACACCAGATAACAGTTAGGTTTGGGGAGTTGATACTCTCCAGAGGTGGTTAGGGTTAGGGTTAGGATGGAGGCGGGGTCAGGATGAAGGAGGGGTTAGGTCTGGGGAGTTGATACTCTCCAGAGGTGGTTAGGGTTAGGGTTAGGATGGAGGCGGGGTCAGGATGAAGGAGGGGTTAGGTTTGGGGAGTTGATACTCTCCAGAGGTGGTTAGGGTTAGGATGAAGGAGGGGTTAGGTCTGGGGAGTTGATACTCTCCAGAGGTGGTTAGGGTTAGGGTTAGGATGGAGGCGGGGTTAGGATGGAGGAGGGGTTAGGTCTGGGGAGTTGATACTCTCCAGAGGTGGTTAGGGTTAGGGTTAGGATGGAGGCGGGGTCAGGATGAAGGAGGGGTTAGGTCTGGGGAGTTGATACTCTCCAGAGGTGGTTAGGGTTAGGATGGAGGCGGGGTCAGGATGAAGGAGGGGTTAGGTCTGGGGAGTTGATACTCTCCAGAGGTGGTTAGGGTTAGGGTTAGGATGGAGGCGGGGTCAGGATGAAGGAGGGGTTAGGTCTGGGGAGTTGATACTCTCCAGAGGTGGTTAGGGTTAGGGTTAGGATGGAGGCGGGGTCAGGATGAAGGAGGGGTTAGGTTTGGGGAGTTGATACTCTCCAGAGGTGGTTAGGGTTAGGGTTAGGATGAAGGAGGGGTTAGGTTTGGGGAGTTGATACTCTCCAGAGGTGGTTAGGGTTAGGGTTAGGATGAAGGAGGGGTTAGGTTTGGGGAGTTGATACTCTCCAGAGGTGGTTAGGGTTAGGGTTAGGATGGAGGAGGGGTTAGGTCTGGGGAGTTGATACTCTCCAGAGGTGGTTAGGGTTAGGGTTAGGATGGAGGAGGGGTTAGGTCTGGGGAGTTGATACTCTCCAGAGGTGTTTAGGGTTAGGGTTAGGATGGAGGCAGGGTCAGGATGAAGGAGGGGTTAGGTCTGGGGAGTTGATACTCTCCAGAGGTGGTTAGGGTTAGGGTTAGGATGGAGGCGGGGTCAGGATGAAGGAGGGGTTAGGGTTGGGGAGTTGATACTCTCCAGAGGTGGTTAGGGTTAGGGTTAGGATGGAGGCGGGGTCAGGATGGAGGCGGGGTCAGGATGAAGGAGGGGTTAGGTCTGGGGAGTTGATACTCTCCAGAGGTGGTTAGGGTTAGGGTTAGGGTTAGGATGGAGGCGGGGTTAGGATGGAGGCGGGGTCAGGATGAAGGAGGGGTTAGGTCTGGGGAGTTGATACTCTCCAGAGGTGGTTAGGGTTAGGGTTAGGATGGAGGCGGGGTCAGGATGAAGGAGGGGTTAGGTTTGGGGAGTTGATACTCTCCAGAGGTGGTTAGGGTTAGGGTTAGGATGAAGGAGGGGTTAGGTTTGGGGAGTTGATACTCTCCAGAGGTGGTTATGGTTAGGGTTAGGATGGAGGCGGGGTCAGGATGAAGGAGGGGTTAGGTCTGGGGAGTTGATACTCTCCAGAGGTGGTTAGGGTTAGGGTTAGGATGGAGGCGGGGTCAGGATGAAGGAGGGGTTAGGTTTGGGGAGTTGATACTCTCCAGAGGTGGTTAGGGTTAGGGTTAGGATGAAGGAGGGGTTAGGTTTGGGGAGTTGATACTCTCCAGAGGTGGTTAGGGTTAGGGTTAGGATGAAGGAGGGGTTAGGTTTGGGGAGTTGATACTCTCCAGAGGTGGTTAGGGTTAGGGTTAGGATGGAGGCGGGGTTAGGATGGAGGAGGGGTTAGGTCTGGGGAGTTGATACTCTCCAGAGGTGGTTAGGGTTAGGGTTAGGATGGAGGCGGGGTTAGGATGGAGGAGGGGTTAGGTCTGGGGAGTTGATACTCTCCAGAGGTGGTTAGGGTTAGGGTTAGGGTTAGGATGGAGGCGGGGTCAGGATGAAGGAGGGGTTAGGGTTGGGGAGTTGATACTCTCCAGAGGTGGTTAGGGTTAGGGTTAGGATGGAGGCGGGGTCAGGATGGAGGCGGGGTCAGGATGAAGGAGGGGTTAGGTCTGGGGAGTTGATACTCTCCAGAGGTGGTTAGGGTTAGGGTTAGGGTTAGGATGGAGGCGGGGTTAGGATGGAGGAGGGGTTAGGTCTGGGGAGTTGATACTCTCCAGAGGTGGTAATACCAACCAGACCAGGGAAGAAAATACTTGTACTTTGTAGTTTATTTGAAAATACCAACTTTAAAATACACTAGGTAGTCTAATACAGTTCATAAAGAGTTTCAGGCAACTAACTATTTGATATTCAAATACACGTCGCAGAAAACCACATTTTATTTGAAGGTATTTTGAATATATGGAAGTTATTTGAAACAAAACAGAACATTATCTGATGACTGACAAATATTTGATGAAGAACCAAAAACGACAACAGTTAGTTGAATAAATATATAATCATAAACACGTGGTTTGGCCTATAGTCTAGAATGAAATACATGGGGGACATGGAATCATCTCAACATTAGAGGAGACCACTTTTGCAGCTTCAAAATGACTAACACATATATTTTCTAATGACTGAGACATGTATTTTCTAATGACTGAGACATAAGGTAATACAGTTGACATTACGTTTCCATACATGTGGAGTGCCTTTGTGATGATTACACAATGATGTCATTGTTACATAGAACTTTATAAATGTCTTTATAATGACGTCATAATGGAGTTATGACATAACTGGAATAAGGAACAGTCACTATTCCTCTTACCAAATCTCTCAGCTCATTGCTATGCAATTAAAATGCTATTACCAAAGTATTATGTGAAAACATGCTAATAAAATGTACTTCCCGTTTCATTACACAGGCCCCAGAACAGTTTAATGTTAAGTGTTACTGAGAACGCTAACAGTAACAAAATATGGCTATGAAGTGTCAACCATTCCTTTAAAGATGGTATAGTGTGTGTTTGAAACAAGAACACCTACTCTCAGACTGTTATCAAAACATCACGCAGGGGTAAACCTACATGAAACTATTCCTTTAAAGATGGTATAGTGTGTGTTTGAAACAAGAACACCTACTCTCAGACTGTTATCAAAACATCACGCAGGGGTAAACCTACATGAAACTATTCCTTTAAAGATGGTATAGTGTGTGTTTGAAACAAGAACACCTACTCTCAGATGGACAAATAGGTTCAAAGTACTTTTTGCTACACATCCAACTTGCAGCCCTGGCATTAGTTGAAGGCTGCCAATCAAACATGTAGATACAGCCCTGTCATTAGTAGTAGACAGCCAATCCATGTCGATACAGCCCTGTCATTAGTAGTAGACAGCCAATCCATGTAGATACAGCCCTGTCATTAGTAGTAGACAGCCAATCCATGTAGATACAGCCCTGTCATTAGTAGTAGACAGCCAATCCATGTAGATACAGCCCTGTCATTAGTAGTAGACAGCCAATCCAACATGGAGATTTAGCCCTGTCATTAGTAGTAGACAGCCAATCCAACATGTAGATACAGCCCTGTCATTAGTAGTAGACAGCCAATCCATGTAGATACAGCCCTGTCATTAGTAGTAGACAGCCAATCCAACATGTAGATACAGCCCTGTCATTAGTAGTAGACAGCCAATCCAACATGTAGATACAGCCCTGTCATTAGTAGTAGACAGCCAATCCAACATGTAGATACAGCCCTGTCATTTGTAGTAGACAGCCAATCCATGTAGATACAGCCCTGTCATTAGTAGTAGACAGCCAATCCATGTAGATACAGCCCTGTCATTAGTAGTAGACAGCCAATCCAACATGTAGATACAGCCCTGTCATTAGTAGTAGACAGCCAATCCATGTGGATACAGCCCTGTCATTAGTAGTAGACAGCCAATCCATGTAGATACAGCCCTGTCATTAGTAGTAGACAGCCAATCCATGTAGATACAGCCCTGTCATTAGTAGTAGACAGCCAATCCATGTAGATACAGTCCTGTCATTAGTAGTAGACAGCCAATCCAACATGTAGATACAGCCCTGTCATTAGTAGTAGACAGCCAATCCATGTAGATACAGCCCTGTCATTAGTAGTAGACAGCCAATCCATGTAGATACAGCCCTGTCATTAGTAGTAGACAGCCAATCCAACATGTAGATACAGCCCTGTCATTAGTAGTAGACAGCCAATCCATGTAGATACAGCCCTGTCATTAGTAGTAGACAGCCAATCCATGTAGATACAGCCCTGTCATTAGTAGTAGACAGCCAATCCATGTAGATACAGCCCTGTCATTAGTAGTAGACAGCCAATCCATGTAGATACAGCCCTGTCATTAGTAGTAGACAGCCAATCCATGTAGATACAGCCCTGTCATTAGTAGTAGACAGCCAATCCATGTAGATACAGCCCTGTCATTAGTAGTAGACAGCCAATCCATGTAGATACAGCCCTGTCATTAGTAGTAGACAGCCAATCCAACATGGAGATTTAGCCCTGTCATTAGTAGTAGACAGCCAATCCAACATGTAGATACAGCCCTGTCATTAGTAGTAGACAGCCAATCCAACATGTAGATACAGCCCTGTCATTAGTAGTAGACAGCCAATCCAACATGTAGATACAGCCCTGTCATTAGTAGTAGACAGCCAATCCAACATGTAGATACAGCCCTGTCATTAGTAGTAGACAGCCAATCCATGTAGATACAGCCCTGTCATTAGTAGTAGACAGCCAATCCATGTAGATACAGCCCTGTCATTAGTAGTAGACAGCCAATCCAACATGTAGATACAGCCCTGTCATTAGTAGTAGACAGCCAATCCAACATGTAGATACAGCCCTGTCATTAGTAGTAGACAGCCAATCCAACATGTAGATACAGCCCTGTCATTAGTAGTAGACAGCCAATCCAACATGTAGATACAGCCCTGTCATTAGTAGTAGACAGCCAATCCAACATGTAGATACAGCCCTGTCATTAGTAGTAGACAGCCAATCCAACATGTAGATACAGCCCTGTCATTAGTAGTAGACAGCCAATCCATGTAGATACAGCCCTGTCATTAGTAGTAGACAGCCAATCCATGTAGATACAGCCCTGTCATTAGTAGTAGACAGCCAATCCAACATGTAGATACAGCCCTGTCATTAGTAGTAGACAGCCAATCCAACATGTAGATACAGCCCTGTCATTAGTAGTAGACAGCCAATCCATGTAGATACAGCCCTGTCATTAGTAGTAGACAGCCAATCCAGAGATACAGCCCTGTCATTAGTAGTAGACAGCCAATCCATGTGGATACAGCCCTGTCATTAGTAGTAGACAGCCAATCCATGTAGATACAGCCCTGTCATTAGTAGTAGACAGCCAATCCATGTAGATACAGCCCTGTCATTAGTAGTAGACAGCCAATCCATGTAGATACAGCCCTGTCATTAGTAGTAGACAGCCAATCCAACATGTAGATACAGCCCTGTCATTAGTAGTAGACAGCCAATCCATGTGGATACAGCCCTGTCATTAGTAGTAGACAGCCAATCCATGTAGATACAGCCCTGTCATTAGTAGTAGACAGCCAATCCATGTAGATACAGCCCTGTCATTAGTAGTAGACAGCCAATCCATGTAGATTAGTAGTAGACAGCCCCTGTCATTAGTAGTAGACAGCCAATCCATGTAGATACAGCCCTGTCATTAGTAGTAGACAGCCAATCCATGTAGATACAGCCCTGTCATTAGTAGTAGACAGCCAATCCAACATGTAGATACAGCCCTGTCATTAGTAGTAGACAGCCAATCCATGTAGATACAGCCCTGTCATTAGTAGTAGACAGCCAATCCATGTAGATACAGCCCTGTCATTAGTAGTAGACAGCCAATCCATGTAGATACAGCCCTGTCATTAGTAGTAGACAGCCAATCCATGTAGATACAGCCCTGTCATTAGTAGTAGACAGCCAATCCATGTAGATACAGCCCTGTCATTAGTAGTAGACAGCCAATCCATGTAGATACAGCCCTGTCATTAGTAGTAGACAGCCAATCCATGTAGATACAGCCATGTCATTAGTAGTAGACAGCCAATCCAACATGTAGCTACAGCCCTGTCATTAGTAGTAGACAGCCAATCCATGTAGATACAGCCCTGTCATTAGTAGTAGACAGCCAATCCAACATGTAGATACAGCCCTGTCATTAGTAGTAGACAGCCAATCCATGTAGATACAGCCCTGTCATTAGTAGTAGACAGCCAATCCAACATGTAGATACAGCCCTGTCATTAGTAGTAGACAGCCAATCCAACATGTAGATACAGCCCTGTCATTAGTAGTAGACAGCCAATCCATGTAGATACAGCCCTGTCATTAGTAGTAGACAGCCAATCCATGTAGATACAGCCCTGTCATTAGTAGTAGACAGCCAATCCAACATGTAGATACAGCCCTGTCATTAGTAGTAGACAGCCAATCCAACATGTAGATACAGCCCTGTCATTAGTAGTAGACAGCCAATCCAACATGTAGATACAGCCCTGTCATTAGTAGTAGACAGCCAATCCAACATGTAGATACAGCCCTGTCATTAGTAGTAGACAGCCAATCCAACATGTAGATACAGCCCTGTCATTAGTAGTAGACAGCCAATCCAACATGTAGATACAGCCCTGTCATTAGTAGTAGACAGCCAATCCAACATGTAGATACAGCCCTGTCATTAGTAGTAGACAGCCAATCCATGTAGATACAGCCCTGTCATTAGTAGTAGACAGCCAATCCATGTAGATACAGCCCTGTCATTAGTAGTAGACAGCCAATCCATGTAGATACAGCCCTGTCATTAGTAGTAGACAGCCAATCCATGTAGATACAGCCCTGTCATTAGTAGTAGACAGCCAATCCATGTAGATACAGCCCTGTCATTAGTAGTAGACAGCCAATCCAACATGTAGATACAGCCCTGTCATTAGTAGTAGACAGCCAATCCATGTAGATACAGCCCTGTCATTAGTAGTAGACAGCCAATCCATGTAGATACAGCCCTGTCATTAGTAGTAGACAGCCAATCCAACATGTAGATACAGCCCTGTCATTAGTAGTAGACAGCCAATCCAACATGTAGATACAGCCCTGTCATTAGTAGTAGACAGCCAATCCAACATGTAGATACAGCCCTGTCATTAGTAGTAGACAGCCAATCCAACATGTAGATACAGCCCTGTCATTAGTAGTAGACAGCCAATCCAACATGTAGATACAGCCCTGTCATTAGTAGTAGACAGCCAATCCAACATGTAGATACAGCCCTGTCATTAGTAGTAGACAGCCAATCCATGTAGATACAGCCCTGTCATTAGTAGTAGACAGCCAATCCATGTAGATACAGCCCTGTCATTAGTAGTAGACAGCCAATCCATGTAGATACAGCCCTGTCATTAGTAGTAGACAGCCAATCCAACATGTAGATACAGCCCTGTCATTAGTAGTAGACAGCCAATCCAACATGTAGCTACAGCCCTGTCATTAGTAGTAGACAGCCAATCCATGTAGATACAGCCCTGTCATTAGTAGTAGACAGCCAATCCAACATGTAGATACAGCCCTGTCATTAGTAGTAGACAGCCAATCCATGTAGATACAGCCCTGTCATTAGTAGTAGACAGCCAATCCAACATGTAGATACAGCCCTGTCATTAGTAGTAGACAGCCAATCCATGTAGATACAGCCCTGTCATTAGCAGTAGACAGCCAATCCATGTAGATACAGCCCTGTCATTAGTAGTAGACAGCCAATCCAACATGTAGCTACAGCCCTGTCATTAGTAGTAGACAGCCAATCCATGTAGATACAGCCCTGTCATTAGTAGTAGACAGCCAATCCATGTAGATACAGCCCTGTCATTAGTAGTAGACAGCCAATCCATGTAGATACAGCCCTGTCATTAGTAGTAGACAGCCAATCCAACATGTAGATACAGCCCTGTCATTAGTAGTAGACAGCCAATCCAACATGGAGATTTAGCCCTGTCATTAGTAGTAGACAGCCAATCCAACATGGAGATTTAGCCCTGTCATTAGTAGTAGACAGCCAATCCAACATGGAGATTTAGCCCTGTCATTAGTAGTAGACAGCCAATCCAACATGTAGATACAGCCCTGTCATTAGTAGTAGACAGCCAATCCAACATGTAGATACAGCCCTGTCATTAGTAGTAGACAGCCAATCCAACATGTAGATACAGCCCTGTCATTAGTAGTAGACAGCCAATCCAACATGTAGATACAGCCCTGTCATTAGTAGTAGACAGCCAATCCAACATGTAGATACAGCCCTGTCATTAGTAGTAGACAGCCAATCCATGTAGATACAGCCCTGTCATTAGAAGTAGACAGCCAATCCAACATGTAGATACAGCCCTGTCATTAGTAGTAGACAGCCAATCCAACATGGAGATTTAGCCCTGTCATTAGTTGTAGGCAGCCAATCCAATGGTTTCTGAAATGTAGTTACTTACTGAGATCTCTATTCAAAAAGTTTTAAAAAGTAGTAATTTCTTGGGGGGAATCTGTGTTCAAATAGTTGTAGTCACTTCCCCTGGGAATTTGTTTATTTTATTTCCACAAAGCATAGTTAAAACTATAGTTATCCCAGGTCTGATAAATGGACAATGAAGTGATGGTAAACTATGTGATAAACAGTCACCATGGAAACAGCGGTAAGGTTCAAGCTACATGCAACAGCATCTCTTGTTCACTTCATATGAAGCCTATTTTACATGATATGCCTAACACAGGAGGCTGGTGGCACCTTAATTGGAGAGGACGGGCTCGTGGTAATGGCTGGAGCGGAGTTGGTGGAATGGTGTCATGTGTTTGATGCCATTCCATTCGCTCCATTCCAGGTATTAGTATGAGCCCTCCTCCCCTCAGCAGCTCCCACTGATGCCTAAATATTTACATACAACTACTAGCCACTAATAAATAATCACATATTTTTAATTTTGAATATTTAATCAACCTACATCATGTTATCACTTTGGGGCTCAATATCCTGTTGTTAAAAAGATTATAACTTGGGCATGCCTATAAGTTGGGCAGTTGAAGGCATCTAAGGCTTATGTTAACATTGATTGTGTTCGATGGCGATAAACCTTTCAAACATTATTGGCAAGTGACTTGAAACCTACTGTGCCGAAGAGATTTAGGGTTGTTGAATGGAAGTGACGAGTGTGTTGATAGAACGGTAATATAATCAAAATTCCGCTTCTAACAACCATCAGAATTGTTTTTCTTTTTAAAGGTGACGCACGCCAAACGTTTGACCATTACAACATTTGATGCACAGTCACATTCACTGTGGTTGTCTGAACTGTGCTGTAGAGTTCACAGCTGGCGATGCCTCATCGTGATTGGTTAATCACCATCATTTGCAACGGTGTCAATGAGCGTCATCACCATCCTTCCTTTGCGGTACCTCCAACCGTCGTGATTACCAGCTGATATGAACTTTTAGTTGGTTGATTTGAATCCTGGCTCAGAGTTTGTCTTGGAAGTGTCTTAACACCATCCTAAAACCTACTCTGAGCAGTGTCTTAACACCATCCCAAAAACCTACTCTGAGCAGTGTCTTAACACCATCCTAAACCTACTCAGAGCAGTGTCTTAACACCATCCTAAAACCTACTCTGAGCAGTGTCTTAACACCATCCTAAAACCTACTCTGAGCAGTGTCTTAACACCATCCTAAAACCTACTCTGAGCTGGGTCTTAACACCATCCTAAAACCTACTCTGAGCAGTGTCTTATCACCATGCTAAAATCTACTCTGAGCAGTGTCTTATCATCGTCCTAAAACCTACTCTGAGCAGTGTCTAAAGATCCTTAAACCTACTCTGAGCTGTGTCTTATCATCGTCCTAAAACCTACTCTGAGCAGTGTCTTAACACCATCCTAAAACCTACTCTGAGCAGTGTCTTATCATCGTCCTAAAATCTACTCTGAGCAGTGTCTTATCATCATCCTAAAACCTACTCTGAGCAGTGTCTTATCATCGTCCTAAAACCTACTCTGAGCAGTGTCTTATCATCATCCTAAAACCTACTCTGAGCAGTGTCTTATCATCGTCCTAAAATCTACTCTGAGCAGTGTCTTATCATCATCCTAAAACCTACTCTGAGCAGTGTCTTATCATCATCCTAAAACCTACTCTGAGCAGTGTCTTATCATCATCCTAAAACCTACTCTGAGCAGTGTCTTATCATCATCCTAAAACGTACTCTGAGCAGTGTCTTATCATCATCCTAAAACCTACTCTGAGCAGTGTCTTATCATCCTAAAACCTACTCTGAGCAATGTCTTATCATCATCCTAAAACCTACTCTGAGCAGTGTCTTAACATCATCCAAAAACCTACTCTGAGCAGTGTCTTAACATCATCCTAAAACCTACTCTGAGCAGTGTCTTATCACCATCCCAAAACCTACTCTGAGCAGTGTCTTAACATCATCCTAAAACCTACTCTGAGCAGTGTCTTATCATCCTAAAACCTACTCTGAGCAGTGTCTTATCATCATCCTAAAACCTACTCTGAGCAGTGTCTTAACATCATCCTAAAACCTACTCTGAGCAGTGTCTTATCATCATCCTAAAACCTACTCTGAGCAGTGTCTTATCATCATCCTAAAACCTACTCTGAGCTGTGTCTTATCACCATCCTAAAATCTACTCTGAGCAGTGTCTTATCATCGTCCTAAAACCTACTCTGAGCAGTGTCTTATCATCATCCTAAAACCTACTCTGACCAGTGTCTTATCATCATCCTAAAACCTACTCTGAGCAGTGTCTTATCATCATCCTAAAAACTACTCTGAGCAGTGTCTTATCATCATCCTAAAACCTACTCTGAGCAGTGTCTTATCATCCTAAAACCTACTCTGAGCAGTGTCTTAACATCATCCTAAAACCTACTCTGAGCAGTGTCTTATAATCCTAAAACCTACTCTGAGCAGTGTCTTATCATCATCCTAAAACCTACTCTGAGCAGTGTCTTGACATCCTAAAATCTACTCTGAGCAGTGTCTTATAATCCTAAAACCTACTCTGAGCAGTGTCTTATCATCATCCTAAAACCTACTCTGAGCAGTGCCTTATCATCCTAAAACCTACTCTGAGCAGTGTCTTAACACCATCCTAAAACCTACTCTGAGCAGTGTCTTAACATCATCCTAAAACCTACTCTGAGCAGTGTCTTATCATCCTAAAACCTACTCTGAGCTGTGTCTTATCACCATCCTAAAACCTACTCTGAGCAGTGTCTTATCATCATCCTAAAACCTACTCTGAGCAGTGTCTTATCACCATCCTAAAACCTACTCTGAGCAGTGTCTTATCATCATCCTAAAACCTACTCTGAGCAGTGTCTTATCACCATCCTAAAACCTACTCTGAGCAGTGTCTTATCATCATCCTAAAACCTACTCTGAGCAGTGCCTTATCATCCTAAAACCTACTCTGAGCAGTGTCTTAACACCATCCTAAAACCTACTCTGAGCAGTGTCTTAACATCATCCTAAAACCTACTCTGAGCAGTGTCTTATCATCCTAAAACCTACTCTGAGCTGTGTCTTATCACCATCCTAAAACCTACTCTGAGCAGTGTCTTATCATCATCCTAAAACCTACTCTGAGCAGTGTCTTATCACCATCCTAAAACCTACTCTGAGCAGTGTCTTATCATCATCCTAAAACCTACTCTGAGCAGTGTCTTATCACCATCCTAAAACCTACTCTGAGCAGTGTCTTATCATCATCCTAAAACCTACTCTGAGCTGTGTCTTATCATCATCCTAAAACCTACTCTGAGCAGTGTCTTATCATCATCCTAAAACCTACTCTGAGCAGTGTCTTATCACCATCCTAAAACCTACTCTGAGCAGTGTCTTATCATCATCCTAAAACCTACTCTGAGCAGTGTCTTATCACCATCCTAAAACCTACTCTGAGCAGTGTCTTATCATCATCCTAAAACCTACTCTGAGCAGTGTCTTATCACCATCCTAAAACCTACTCTGAGCAGTGTCTTGACATCCTAAAACCTACTCTGAGCAGTGTCTTGACATCCTAAAACCTACTCTGAACAGTGTCTTATCATCATCCTAAAACCTACTCTGAGCAGTGTCTTAACATCATCCTAAAACCTACTCTGAGCAGTGTCTTATCATCATCCTAAAACCTACTCTGAGCAGTGTCTTATCACCATCCTAAAACCTACTCTGAGCAGTGTCTTATCATCATCCTAAAACCTACTCTGAGCAGTGTCTTATCACCATCCTACAACCTACTCTGAGCAGTGTCTTATCACCATCCTAAAACCTACTCTGAGCAGTGTCTTATCACCATCCTAAAACCTACTCTGAGCAGTGTCTTGACATCCTAAAACCTACTCTGAGCAGTGTCTTGACATCCTAAAACCTACTCTGAACAGTGTCTTATCATCATCCTAAAACCTACTCTGAGCAGTGTCTTAACATCATCCTAAAACCTACTCTGAGCAGTGTCTTAACATCATCCTAAAACCTACTCTGAGCAGTGTCTTATCATCATCCTAAAACCTACTCTGAGCAGTGTCTTATCACCATCCTAAAACCTACTCTGAGCAGTGTCTTATCATCATCCTAAAACCTACTCTGAGCAGTGTCTTATCACCATCCTAAAACCTACTCTGAGCAGTGTCTTATCATCATCCTAAAACCTACTCTGAGCAGTGCCTTATCATCCTAAAACCTACTCTGAGCAGTGTCTTAACATCATCCTAAAACCTACTCTGAGCAGTGTCTTATCATCCTAAAACCTACTCTGAGCTGTGTCTTATCACCATCCTAAAACCTACTCTGAGCAGTGTCTTATCATCATCCTAAAACCTACTCTGAGCAGTGTCTTATCATCATCCTAAAACCTACTCTGAGCAGTGTCTTATCACCATCCTAAAACCTACTCTGAGCAGTGTCTTATCATCATCCTAAAACCTACTCTGAGCTGTGTCTTATCATCATCCTAAAACCTACTCTGAGCAGTGTCTTATCACCATCCTAAAACCTACTCTGAGCAGTGTCTTATCATCATCCTAAAACCTACTCTGAGCAGTGTCTTATCACCATCCTAAAACCTACTCTGAGCAGTGTCTTATCATCATCCTAAAACCTACTCTGAGCAGTGTCTTATCAAAACCATCCTAAAACCTACTCTGAGCAGTGTCTTATCATCATCCTAAAACCTACTCTGAGCAGTGTCTTATCATCATCCAGTAAAAAACCTACTCTGAGCAGTGTCTTATCACTCCTAAAACCTACTCTGAGCAGTGTCTTATCATCATCCTAAAACCTACTCTGAGCAGTGTCTTATCATCATCCTAAAACCTACTCTGAGCAGTGTCTTATCACCATCCTAAAACCTACTCTGAGCAGTGTCTTATCACCATCCTAAAACCTACTCTGAGCAGTGTCTTGACATCCTAAAACCTACTCTGAGCAGTGTCTTGACATCCTAAAACCTACTCTGAACAGTGTCTTATCATCATCCTAAAACCTACTCTGAGCAGTGTCTTAACATCATCTTAAAACCTACTCTGAGCAGTGTCTTAACATCATCCTAAAACCTACTCTGAGCAGTGTCTTATCATCATCCTAAAACCTACTCTGAGCTGGGAGAATTTTTTGTCTTAAAACTGATTTTAACAGGATTCCTAGGATACTGATCAAGGCCTCAGTATACTGAGGGGGCAGTGCACTGAGGGGGCAGTGCACTGAGGGGGCAGTACACTGAGAGGGCAGTACACTGAGAGGGCAGTATACTGAGAGGGCAGTATACTGAGAGGGCAGTATACTGAGAGGGCAGTACACTGAGAGGGCAGTACACTGAGAGGGCAGTACACTGAGAGGGCAGTACACTGAGAGGGCAGTACACTGAGAGGGCAGTACACTGAGAGGGCAGTATACTGAGAGGGCAGTATACTGAGAGGGCAGTATACTGAGAGGGCAGTACACTGAGAGGGCAGTACACTGAGAGGGCAGTACACTGAGAGGGCAGTATACTGAGAGGGCAGTATACTGAGAGGGCAGTATACTGAGAGGGCAGTACACTGAGAGGGCAGTATACTGAGAGGGCAGTATACTGAGAGGGCAGTACACTGAGAGGGCAGTACACTGAGAGGGCAGTACACTGAGAGGGCAGTATACTGAGAGGGCAGTATACTGAGAGAGCAGTACACTGAGAGGGCAGTATACTGAGAGGGCAGTACACTGAGAGGGCAGTATACTGAGAGGGCAGTACACTGAGAGGGCAGTATACTGAGAGGGCAGTACACTGAGAGGGCAGTATACTGAGAGGGCAGTACACTGAGAGGGCAGTACACTGAGAGGGCAGTATACTGAGAGGGCAGTACACTGAGAGGGCAGTACACTGAGAGGGCAGTACACTGAGAGGGCAGTATACTGAGAGGGCAGTATACTGAGAGGGCAGTACACTGAGGGGGCAGTACACTGAGAGGGCAGTATACTGAGAGGGCAGTATACTGAGAGGGCAGTACACTGAGAGGGCAGTACACTGAGAGGGCAGTATACTGAGAGGGCAGTATACTGAGAGGGTAGTACACTGAGAGGGCAGTACACTGAGAGGGCAGTACACTGAGAGGGCAGTATACTGAGAGGGCAGTATACTGAGAGGGCAGTATACTGAGAGAGCAGTACACTGAGGGGGCAGTATACTGAGAGAGCAGTACACTGAGAGGGCAGTATACTGAGAGAGCAGTACACTGAGGGGGAGGGGGCAGTATACTGAGAGAGCAGTACACTGAGGGGGCAGTATACTGAGAGGACAGTATACTGAGAGGGCAGTATACTGAGAGGGCAGTACACTGAGAGAGCAGTACACTGAGAGGGCAGTACACTGAGAGGGCAGTATACTGAGAGGGCAGTATACTGAGAGGGCAGTATACTGAGAGGGCAGTACACTGAGGGGGCAGTATACTGAGAGAGCAGTACACTGAGAGGGCAGTACACTGAGAGGGCAGTATACTGAGAGGGCAGTATACTGAGAGGGCAGTATACTGAGAGGGCAGTATACTGAGAGAGCAGTACACTGAGGGGGCAGTATACTGAGAGAGCAGTATACTGAGAGGGCAGTATACTGAGAGAGCAGTACACTGAGGGGGCAGTATACTGAGAGAGCAGTATACTGAGAGAGCAGTACACTGAGGGGGCAGTATACTGAGAGAGCAGTATACTGAGAGAGCAGTATACTCAATGGCATATATGCAAATTCAACTGACATCACAACTACAAACTACAATTATCTAGAGCAGAATAAGTTCCTCTATTTGACAGCAGTGGGAAGAGTTAGGCAAGTCTGCCTCCCAACCACCATCCTACCCCCTATATAGTGTACTATGTTTGACCAGAGCCCTAGTCTGAGTGTGGGTCCTGGTCAAAAGTAGTACACTAGATACAGATGCTGGAACTTAATTTGACCAGTATTGTCACCGCAAAATAACCCAGCAGCAACAGCATGTGAACATTTGGTCCATAATGTTGCTTGATTGGTTTTTAGACTACTAGCTAGACAAAAAGTAGGTTCCATGAGAAGTGCAATACTGTTTATACGGTATAACCGTATGTTACTGTTGGTTTTCTGTGAATGTTTGTAAATCACGAAGCTCATCTTCATTTTCTGCGGTGCAGGAAAATTCTCAGCAACAAGAGTAATCAAATTAAGATCTGACATCTGTAGGCAATAGGGTTCCATTTGGAACACCACCTCAGTGTAAAAAGAACAAAATGGCAGCCGACAGAATATGAACGGCTGCACCTGGCAATATAAAGACACTTCAACAGAAACCTTCTTGTATTTCTCTATTACAGAGAGACCTCGGAGTCTGACAAAGCAACAAAGCTAGTTTACTTCACTTTAAATATATTTGGTTTATTATACACTTGATCAAACATGTAAAAGTCAACAACCAGATATGGCTGAAATAAGAGAGTTATATACCAAGACTCGGGACACAAAAGTGTGTTTCAAGGTGTTTGTTTACATGTAAACGTACAGAAGCTAAAGGTCACTGCACCGCGTGGTCTTTAGGTAGGGAGTTTACCCTCCTACCTCTCCAGGTGAACAAACGAGTTCCACAACTAATTCTAGTATTTTACATCGCATAATTGCTTCTCGGGGAAAGCAGGTAGCCTAGTGGTTAGAGTGTTGGGCCGGTAACTGAAAGGTCGCTAGTTTGAATACCCGAGCCAACAACGTGAAAAATCTGTCGATGTGCCCTTGAGCAAGGCACTTAACCCTAATTGCTCCTGTAAGATGCTCTGGAAAAGAGCGTCTGATAAATGACTACAAACGTAAATGTCCTCAAAACCAGTACAATACAATACAATACAATACAATACAATACAATACAATACAAAACCCAACACAGAATGGTCTGTCTGTGCAACAGGTGATCAGCAACACCAAGCAGCAGTGAGTAGCCATGTCGTTCCTATTAAAATCAACAGCGAGTGGTACGGTACTATACCTGAAAGTCATTGGTCAGTCTAGTCCTCAGCATACAGCATAATAGATATTCAAAGAGGAAGGATAGAAGAAGAGAGAGAAGAAAAGAGTGAAATAAAAATACAGGCTTTCAGGACCAAGAGAAGAGTGAGAGAGACAAAGCACTAGATAAGCAAGTGTAACAGTGTGTTGGAGAGAGAGAGAGAGAGACAGAGAGAGAGAGAGACACCACAGAATAGGAGGAGGGATAAAAGAGGGGGAGGGAGGGTGTGTTCATGCTTACATGTCTAGTGGATGATGATGTGTTGAAGACAGATTTGGGGAGGACAGAGAGAATATGGTCTGTTTTCCATACATACATAAACAAATGACCTTACGACAAACCAGATGCATTCAGCGAAAAGAAAAAACAATGTTGTTCTGATGATAGGAAAAATACATAGCAACCACATCACAGAGAGGGGTGAGGGATGGAGGGAGGGGAGGCTGGAGGCTAGGGGGCAGGGCTGTGGGAGGCTGGAGGCTAGGGGGCAGGGCTGTGGGAGGCTGGAGGCTAGGGGGCAGGGCTGTTAGAGGCTGGAGGGTAGGGGGCAGGGCTGTGGGAGGCTGGAGGCTAGGGTCAGGGGTGTGGGAGGCTGGAGGCTAGGGGGCAGGGCTGTGGGAGGCTGGAGGCTAGGGGGCAGGGCTGTGGAAGGCTGGAGGCTAGGGGGCAGGGCTGTGGGAGACTGGAGGCTAGGGGGCAGGGCTGTGGGAGGCTGGAGGCTAGGGGGCAGGGCTGTGGGAGGCTGGAGGCTAGGGGGCAGGGCTGTGGGAGGCTGGAGGCTAGGGGGCAGGGCTGTGGGAGACTGGAGGCTAGGGGGCAGGGTTGTGGGAGGTTGGAGGCTAGGGGGCAGGGCTGTGGGAGGCTGGAGGCTAGGGGGCAGGGCTGTGGGAGGCTGGAGGCTAGGGGGCAGGGCTGTGGGGGGCTGAGTTGGGATGCATGTGCTCCATTGTCTGTGATATCTATTATTGAAGCTGGCCTGGCCCCTTCATCAGTAACCTGATACCACTGACCAAACAAATGCTGCATAACACTCCAATTAACAAGTGCTGCTGAAAGACACACGCACAAACCAAGCTTGAAAGGCGAGCCTCAGCTGAGTCAGGTCTGAATCTCTACGTACAGAGCACCAAAAGATGACGTTTGAACACATCAGACAGAGAGGCCATATGGCTGTACCACAGTAGGGGAGAGTGGGGTAAGTTGATCCAAAGGTTGAGACACACTTGTTTCTAGGAAACCCTACACAAAATTAATAATTTGACCAAATATTTAGCAAGAGGTCATCATTTCATGGAGTCTGTGAAGGAAGAAACCACATGGAAGAAGAGGTAAGCAAGTCAGGTCCCAAAAACTAATTTTCACCAAGTCAAATGATATTTGTGTTAGAGGTTTCATGATGCTTGTATCTAAACCAAAGTAGATCATTTGAAGAGTGTTCTATACATCAGCTGGGGTCTCTGTAAGCTTCAATATGAGGTCTTAAACCTAGCATAAAAGTGCATCCTTGTATTTGTGTGGGATAATATTTATTTATTTAACCTTTATTTAACCAGGAAAAGCCCATTGAGACCCAGTGTCTCTTTTTCAAGGGAGACCTGGCAAAGAAGGCAGCAACAATCACTACATTACAGAATTAAAACATACAACAACGTGATCCAGCCTAAAAAAAAGAATTTACACTCTCCCATCAATATGGTCAAAATGTTTGCCTTGGGGTAAGACGAGCCAATGATTGAGCCAATGGCAAGTTGAGCAAATTAAAGTGTTTCTTCCCAAGGGTAATGCAAGTCATTATCGCTGGGACATGAGGTAAAAACAGGGCCTATGTTATTTTTTTCAAGAACAACATGTTTGCTAGGTGTTAAGCCTGTGTTAAAAGATGCTTTATATATATATATATATATTTTTTTTTTAACTAAACTATTATGATTGTGTTGAATTGTGGGAAACAGAGATAATAGTCTATTAAAAAGCACACTCAGAGAAAATTATTTAGTGTTGAGGTGCTGACTAACGGTGAATAAACTAGAAGCTATAAAAATGTTTAACCTCCCAGTAATTTATTGGGTAAAAAAACACCAAAGTTTCAGGCACAGTGATGCAAAAAACGTGTGTTTTCTTTACTGGGAGGTTATAGATATGGAGTGTGAGAATCTATTGGTTTTTATGGGAAATAAAGATAGACATGGTTTTAAAAAGATAGTATTTTAATATTTCATTCAGTACAGAAATGTGTAGGCGGATTAATTGACCCTGTCCCGTGGCTCAATTTACCACATAACCAGGGTAAATTCTGCCAAGAATTCACTTACTGAGACAAGCTATGTTTTCAAAAGAGTAATGTTTACATGAATTCTGATTATTTCCAGAGATACACAACATCCTGAAATATATGTAAATATCTTTGTTAGAAAGAGTACTATATTTCCCTTGATGGAGTGATGCTGAAAGCCAGTGAGGGCTATGTCAAAAAAATTAGCGTTTTCTACCAGAAATAAATGTTTAAATGGCTAAATAACTGAACAGTGCAGCAGGAGAACTTGTTACTGTGATTCCTGAAATGCAGAGCCTGTTGATGGAGTATTTTCTAATCCGAAATTATACTTTTGTTACATTATCTCAGCTGGTTAGCTAGCTCTCGGTGTCATTGACTACCAAACGTTGCTAATGCTAGCTAGCCACCTAATATATCTTGTTTTCTCAAAATGTATGTTAGCTAGCTAAGTTAGCCATGTTATGAATACAACTCCCATCTGTTGTCGACATCAGGATACGATTTGAGAGCGCTAGTTAGCTCAAAAAGTGTGTACAGCTTTGACTGCATGCTGACAGTGAATTTAGAGCCATTCAGTGGCTAGCTACACACTACAAACACAATTTTACCAGGTTGTCGTGAAGCAATTGTAATGACAGTCCACCACAACATAACCAAGAGGTTCCTGATTTGCAAGGGGGTAGTTAGTCTGTGTTCAATTTCATGATGTATTATAAACACAGTTTGAAATCCTTGTGAGGGGATTTCACCAGTGGATGATTGGGGAATTGGACTTTCTGGGAAAATGTTGTTTGAGGTTGCAACAGTAACCAAAGGTGGCTTAGAGAAGGGTCAATTGAGTTCTATTTTGCTACTTGTAGGCTACAGTCTGTAATTTATCTCAGTATATTTCATGATGTGTAACTTAATGTGCGCAATGATGTGTTTAAATCTGGGATTTAGTGCATTTATATTGGGTAAGCATTAGAATAAGTCGCCTCAATATTAGCAGCGGTATGTGGTAATATCTCTTCTAGGAGCTGATCCTTCATCAGTATTGTGAAATAATTCTAATGTTAGGGTAAGTTAGTAGGGTTTGGGGTTTGAATGGCGAAAACTGATCCGAGAGCAGCACTCCTTTTATCACGATCATATCAGTATTGACACTATGCCTCAACGACGCACTTAGCGACCGCGCACTCTCTGCATAGTGTTTTGGGAAACGCAAACACTCCGTAAGCGTAAATTCTATTGTTATGTGGAAACCGGGCCCAGTTTGTTTATGTGGATCATAAAGCACAAACAGATCCAACAAGCGTCTGCTGTCTGTCGTATCGTATATGAAGCTGAAGGACTAGTACTCCGTCTTAAATGTTGGGGAATGTTCTCAAATAGATCAGAGAACGTTAAGAAACGACATTCTTCTGTGGGAATTTCAATAAGTTTTCTGCAGGTTTCCTCAAAGTTCTATTTAAAAGTCATGCTTTCAGAACATTAACAGCATTTATCATGACACTAACAAAAGAAAACATTACATTAGTAATGTTCTAAGAATGCTACTGAAAAACATACATTCTGTCCTCAGCGTCAACAAAACTATCTCTAATCCTCTATCTTGTTAAGTGTGTTCAGGTGTGTTGGCCACTCTCAATAATTGGCCACACCTGATCTTATTGAGTGCTTGTTTCCTTTGAAATGGGGTCTGTTTAAATAGACTAAAATGAACAGCTTTTTATGAGTAACAAAACATGATATACTAGCTCCATCCTGGTGGTGCAGTGGTCTAATTCCATGTGCCAGGGGAAAGAAGATCTTAGGTTCAAATCTTAGTGAAGCTGTGCTGCAATAAAAATGTTTTGATTAATGCCTAAGTCATTTCCACATATCCTATCTGAGCTTGGAGTTCAAAACAGTTAACCTAAGCTAGCAGTCTTATTAAAATGTTCAGTTTTAAGAAAGGTATTAAAACAAATCCAAACTGTTAACCCAAACTCAGCTAGCAGTATTATAAGAATTTATTGAAACGTTCAATTAAGGGAAAAAAAACTCAAAATAACCTAAAATGTTCTCAGAACCTCACTGCAACGTAAAAATGTATGTTCCCAGAACAGGCAAAATGTTCACTTCCGTTCTCAGAACTTTAAAAAAAGTTAGGCTTCGTTCCCAAAACCAATGGATAATTTATTTTTACGTTACCACAACTACCAAGGAACTAAATGAGCTAGCTGGGCGGTCCTTCACAGGATATGTTATCAACAACCAGACCTAGCTATTATCAACAACTTGCTAATATGAACAACTAGCTATTATCAACAACTAGCTATTATCAACAATTCGCTACTATCAACAACTAGCTACTAACAACAAATAGCTACTATCAACTAGCTACAATCAACAACTAGCTATTATCAACAACTAGTTACTATCAACAACTAGCTATTATCAACAACTAGCTATTATCAACAACTAGCTCCTATCAACAACTAGCTATTATCAACAACTAGCTACTATCAACAACTAGCTACTATCAACAACTAGCTACTAATTGGGTCAGCCCTGCAACATTGGGTCAGCCCTGCAACATTGGGTCAGCCTTGCAACATTGGGTCAGCCCTGCAACATTGGGTCAGCCCTACAACATTGGGTCAGCCCTGCAACATTGGATCAGCCCTGCAACATTGGGTCAGCCCTGCAACATTGGGTCAGCCCTACAACATTGGGTCAGCCCTGCAACATTGGGTCAGCCCTACAACATTGGGTCAGCCCTGCAACATTGGGTCAGCCCTGCAACATTGGGTCAGCCCTACAACATTGGGTCAGCCCTGCAACATTGGGTCAGCCCTGCAACATTGGGTCAGCCCTGCAACATTGGCTCAGCCTTGCAACATTGGGTCAGCCTTGCAACATTGGGTCAGCCCTTCAAGATGGGTCAGCCTTGCAACATTGGGTCAGCCTTGCAACATTGGGTCAGCCCTACAACATTGGGTCAGCCCATCAAGATTGGGTCAGCCTTGCAAAATTGGGTCAGCCTTGCAACATTGGGTCAGCCCATCAAGATTGGGTCAGCCTTGCAAAATTGGGTCAGCCTTGCAACATTGGGTCAGCCCATCAAGATTGGGTCAGCCTTGCAAAATTGGGTCAGCCTTGCAACATTGGGTCAGCCCATCAAGATTGGGTCAGCCTTGCAACATTGGGGGTATCCCAAATGGCATACTGGTCCCTATATAGGGCACTACTTCTGACCACAGCTCTATGTGCTGGTCAAACTAGTAGCAACTACCAGGCCTGGCTCTGTAGAAACAGGAAGTAACAGGAACTGGTAACTCGGGTTGCGATGGCACGGCAGAGCATGGTGTTGGTTTTCCTTTAATATTGGATAGGGGGTAATAAAGAAGAGTACACTGAAACCCAACCAGGAACAACAGACAACCATTTCCCTTGCTCCTCCTCTGCTGGTCTCCTTGTCTCCCTCCCATTCCGCCTCTCCACCATGGGTGTTCGGGCCTTCAGCAGCTCTGCACCCAGGATGGAATGCACTCCCGCCACACATACAAGATGCAGACACAGTCATCTCATTCAAAAACCTCTTCAAGGATGCCTATAACCTATAGAATGTCTTCCATGATTGACCTTCTGTGCATTCTCAGGATCCCTATTTATTCCCCAACCCACAACCTTACCCTAAACTGGTTCCCTATCCTATACCCAGCCGGGTCTGTATCCTATACCCAGCCTTACCACCTAAACCGGGTCTGTATCCTATACCCAGCCTTACCCCCTAAACCGGGTCTGTATCCTATACCCAGCCTTACCCCCTAAACCGGGTCTGTATCCTATACCCAGCCTTACCCCTAAACCGGGTCTGTATCCTATACCCAGCCCTACCCCTAAACCGGGTCTGTATCCTATACCCAGCCTTACCCCTAAACCGGGTCTGTATCCTATACCCAGCCCTACCCCCTAAACCGGGTCTGTATCCTATACCCAGCCTTACCCCTAAACCGGGTCTGTATCCTATACCCAGCCCTACCCCTAAACCGGGTCTGTATCCTATACCCAGCCTTACCCCTAAACCGGGTCTGTATCCTATACCCAGCCCTACCCCTAAACCGGGTCTGTATCCTATACCCAGCCTTACCCCTAAACCGGGTCTGTATCCTATACCCAGCCCTACCCCCTAAACCGGGTCTGTATCCTATACCCAGCCTTACCCCCTAAACCGGGTCTGTATCCTATACCCAGCCCTACCCCCTAAACCGGGTCTGTATCCTATACCCAGCCTTACCCCCTAAACCGGGTCTGTATCCTATACCCAACCCTACCCCTTTACCCTACCAACGCGACATTAAAAACTGTAATATCTTATGTTTCACTGAGATTTTGGCTGAACGACGACATGGATAATATCGGAGCTGGCTGACTTCTCCGTGTTTCGGCAGGACAGAGCAGCTACGTCTGGTAAGACAAGGGGTGGAGGAGTGTGTCTATTTGTCAATAACTGCTGGTGTGCGATGTCTAATATTAAAGAAGTCCCGAGGTATTGCTCGCTTGAGGTAGAGTACTTCATGATAAGCTATTGACCACACCATCTACCAAGAGAGTTCTCATCTATATTATTCGTAGCCCTCTATTTACCACTACAAACCGACGCTGGCACTAAGACCGCACTCAACGAGCTGTATAAGGCCATAAGCAAACAAGAAAATGCTCATCCAGAAGTGGCGCTCCTAGTGGCCGGGGACTTTAATGCAGGCAAACTTAAATCTGTTTTACCTCATTTCTACCAGCATGTCACATGTGCAACCATGGAAAAAACTAAATCCTAGACCCCCTTTACTCCACACACAGAGACGCGTACAAAGCTCTCCCTTGCGCTCCATTTGGCAAATATGACCATAATTCCATCCTCCTGATTCCTGCTTAAAAGCAAAAACTAAAGCAGGAAGTACCAGTGACTCGCTCAATACGGAAGTGGTCAGATGACGCGGATGCTACGCTACAGGACTGTTTTGCAGCACAGACTGGAATATGTTCTGGGATTCATTCAATGGCATTGAGAAGTATACCACCTCAGTCACCGGCTTCATCAATAAGTGCATCGACGACGTCGTCCCCACAGTGACTGTACGTACATTTCCCAACCAGAAGCCATGGATTACAGGCAACATCCACACCGAGGTAAGGGCTAGAGCTGCCGCTTTCAAGGCATTAATATGGTTGCTACCATGATTAAGGATAGTCCTGAATGAATTGTGAATAATGATGAGCGACAAAGTTACAGACGCACAAATATCAAACCCCCAAGACATGCTAAACCGCTCACCATTACAACAACAGGGGAGGTTAGCATTTTTTTGGGGGGGGGTCCTGATATTTGCGCATCTGTAAGTTTCTCACGCATCATTATTCCTGATTCATAGAGGATTATCCATAGACACAATACATTATTTACCACAAAATAATCTGAAACACAACCAAAACAAACAGCAAATTTCTAGAGTCTTGATGCTTGATGTAATCATTGTGTGCTAGGATTATGGGACCAAATGCTAAACTTTGGACTACTTTAATACACATACAGTGCCTTCAGAAAGTATTCAGACTTTTTCCACATTCTGTTATGTCACAGCCTTATTCTAAAATGTATTAAATTGTTTACACACAATACCCCATAATGACAAAGCAAGAGGTTTAGATTTTTTTTGCCAATTTATAAAAAACTAAATACTGAAATATCACATATACATTAGTACTCAGACCCTTTATTCAGTACTTTGTTGAAGCACATTTTGCAGCGATTACAGCATTGAGTCTTCTTGGGTATGATGCTACAAGCATGGCACACCTGTATTTGGGGAGTTTTTCCCATTCTTCTGCAGATCCTGTCAAGCTCTGTCAGGCTTGAAGGGGAGCGTTGCTGTACAGCTATTTGCAGGTCTCTCCAGAGATGTTCGATAGGGTTCAAGTCCGGGCTCTGGCTGGGCCACTCCAGCATTGTCTTGGCTGTGTGCTTAGGGTAGTTGTCCTGTTGGAAGGTGAACCTTCAGCCTAGTCTGAGGTCCTGAGCGCTCTGGAGCAGGTTTTCTTCAAGGATCTCTGTACTTTGCTCCATTCATCTTTGGCTCAATCCTGACTAGTCTCCCAGTCCCTGCTGCTGAAAAACATCCCCACAGCATGATACTGCCATCACCATGCTTCACCGTAGGGATGGTGCCAGGTTTCCTCCAGATGTGACGCTTGGCATTCAGGCCAAAGAGTTCAATCTTGGTTTCATCAAACCAGAGAATCCTGTTTCTCGTGGTCTGAGAGTCTTTACGTGCCTTTTGGCAAACTCCAAGCGGGCTTTCATGTCCTTTTTACTGAGGAGTGGCTTCCATCTGGCCAGTCTACCATAAAGGCCTGATTGGTGGAGTGCTGTAGAGATGGTTGTGCTTCTGGAAGTTTCTCCCATCTCCATAGAGGAACTCTAGAGCTCTGTCAGAGTGACCAATCGGGTTCTTGGTCACCTCCCTGACCAAGGCCCTTCTCCCCCCGATTGCTCAATTTGTCCAGGTGGCCAGCTCTAGGAAGAGTCTTGGTGGTTCCAAACTTCTTCCATTTAAGAATGATGGAGGCCACTGTGTCCTTGGGGACCTTCAATGCTGCAGAATTGTTTTGGTACCCTTCCCCAGATCTGTGCCTCGACACAATCCTGTCTCTGAGTTCTACTGACAATTCCTTCGACCTCATGGCTTGGTTTTTGCTCTGACATGCACTGTCAACTGTGGGTCCTCCTTATATTGACAGTTGTGTGCCTTTCCAAATCATGTCCAATCAATTGAATTTACCACAGGTGGACTCCAATCAAATTGTAGAAACATCTCAAGGACGATCAATGGAAACATGATGCACCTGTGCTCAATTTCGAGGCTCCGAGCAAAGGGTCTGAATACGTAAATAAGGTATTTCTGTTTTTTAATTTTTAATATTTGCACAAAAAAATAAAACGTTATTACTTTGTCATTATGGGGTATTGTGATGTCATTATGGGGTATTGTGATGTCAATATGGGGTATTGTGATGTCATTATGGGGTATTGTGATGTCATTATGGGGTATTGTGTGTAGATTAATGAGGATTTTATTTATTTAATCCATTTTAGAATAAGACTGTAACGTAACAAAATGTGGAAAAAGTCAAGGGTTCTGAATACTTTCAGAATGAACTGTAAGTGAATTTGTCCCAATACTTTTGGTCCTCTAAAATGGTGGGACTACAGTATGTACAAGAAGTGCTGTAATTTCAAAACGGTTCACCTGATATGGATGAAAATCACTAATCAAATCCAAAGTGCTGGAGTACAGAGCCAAAACAACAACAAAAATGTGATACTGTCTCAATGCTGTTGGAGCTGTAGGTGTTCCTCTTGTCCAGATTACGACCATGTGAACGGTGACGTAAATGGCACCTTCTGTGTATATTTTAGTAAATTGTGGGTCCATTCTGGCATGCTGGCCTTGATGTGAGCCAAAACCAGACTCTTGAAACACTTCATGATGATTGGGGGTGAGTGTGATGGGGCGATAGTCATTTATGCATGTCACCTTTGTTTTTCTTGGGCGCTCGGACAATTGCGGTCTCCTTGAAGCAGGTGTGGACTATAGGTACAGGTCAAAGATGTCTGAGAAGATGCCCGCCAGCTGGTCAGTACAGACTCTGAGGACGCAGCCAGAGATGCCATCTGGTCCAGCGGCTTTGTGAGTATTCACTCTTTTGAGAGTTTTCCACGTCAGCCTCGGAGAGCAAAAGCCCATGGTTCTCCGGAGCAGCGAGTGTCTTCTTGGATGGCTCGGTATTGTCTGCCTCGAAGCCAGCATAAAATATGTTAAGCTCGTCTGGGAGGGAGGATTCGATGGGCACCACACAGCTGGATTTGCAATTGTAATCTGTCATAGTCTATAGTCCTTGCTAAATGCCTCATGAGTCTGAGTTGTCGAACATCAATTCAAGTTTAAGTCTGTATTGTCTTTTTGCATCCATAATGGATTTGAGGAGCTCGTACCTGCTTTCGCACGCCACCAAGTCATCTGGGTTTGTTCTGCTGACATTGAACGCTGTAGTACGGGCTCTAAACCTGGTACGGATATCTCTGTTCTTCCAGGGTTTTTGGTTGGGGTACAGATTGCTAAGCCTGTGACTGACACCAACAACAACTTGGCCTCTTTTAAGATGAAGGTTAACATGCCGGGTGAATACAACTCCAGTTGCAATTCCAAACAAGGGTGTATCACAAATGCCACCCTATTCCCTATGCAGTGCATTACTTTAGTCCAGAGCCCTGTGGGATGCACAAGGGCTTATGGACATAGTGAAATGTTCAACAACTGAAGCCATCTGCCATGACAGTGAATCCCTTTCTCCTTTCTTCCTTCAGCAGGGTGCCAGAGCACACAACACACCTGGGATACCACAACACCCCCCCTGGAATTCTCTCTCTCTCTCTCCCTCTTAGACAGTGCTGAGGTGAGGTCTGGCACATAGCTGACATTCCACTGAACTGAGCCCTGGGCTGAGGAGAGAGAAGTATCTGGGAAGCTCAATGGTACAGCAGGCTAGGAGAACAATGCTACCCACCCACCCATCCCTCTCTCCATCCCAACCCTCCTCTCCTAGCCTGCTAGCAGACACACTTCCAATGAGCACAGAACACCAACAGAGTGCTAACAATGCTTAGCAGTAACAAATAAAGTGGGCAGAGGGTGTGGGGAATGGGGGTGAGAAAGGAGGGAGGTGTGGGGTGGGGGAGGAGAGTGGAGTGGAGGCATAGGAATGAGAGAAGACAGCCCTGGCTGTGATCATGGAGTAGTAGAAACACATCATGGAGTAGTAGAAACACATCATGGAGTAGTAGAAACACAAGATGGAGTAGTAGAAACAAGATGGAGTACTAGAAACACAAGATGGAGTACTAGAAAAACAAGATGGAGTAGTAGAAACACAAGATGGAGTAGTAGAAACACAAGATGGAGTACTAGAAACAAGATGGAGTAGTAGAAACACAAGATGGAGTAGTAGAAACAAGATGGAGTAGTAGAAACAAGATGGAGTAGTAGAAACAAGATGGAGTAGTAGAAACACATCATGGAGTAGTAGAAACAAGATGGAGTAGTAGAAACACAAGATGGAGTACTAGAAACAAGATGGAGTAGTAGAAACACAAGATGGAGTAGTAGAAACAAGATGGAGTAGTAGAAACAAGATGGAGTAGTAGAAACACAAGATGGAGTAGTAGAAACAAGATGGAGTAGTAGAAACAAGATGGAGTAGTAGAAACAAGATGGAGTAGTAGAAACAAGATGGAGTAGTAGAAACACAAGATGGAGTAGTAGAAACACAAGATGGAGTAGTAGAAACACAAGATGGAGTAGTAGAAACAAGATAGAGTAGTAGAAACAAGATAGAGAAGTAGAAACAAGATGGAGTAGTAGAAACACAAGATGGAGTAGTAGAAACACAAGATGGAGTAGTAGAAACAAGATGGAGTAGTAGAAACAAGATGGAGTAGTAGAAACACATCATGGAGTAGTAGAAACAAGATGGAGTAGTAGAAACACATCATGGAGTAGTAGAAACACATCATGGAGTAGTAGAAACACAACATGGAGTAGTAGAAACAAGATGGAGTACTAGAAACACAAGATGGAGTAGTAGAAACAAGATGGAGTAGTAGAAACACATCATGGAGTAGTAGAAACCAGATGGAGTAGTAGAAACACATCATGGAGTAGTAGAAACACATCATGGAGTAGTAGAAACACAACATGGAGTAGTAGAAACACATCATGGAGTAGTAGAAACACAAGATGGAGTAGTAGAAACACAACATGGAGTAGTAGAAACAAGATGGAGTAGTAGAAACACATCATGGAGTAGTAGAAACACATCATGGAGTAGTAGAAACACAACATGGAGTAGTAGAAACCCATCATGGAGTAGTAGAAACAAGATGGAGTAGTAGAAACACAACATGGAGTAGTAGAGACAAGATGGAGTAGTAGAAACACAAGATGGAGTAGTAATCTCTGAATACAGAAGTATTCCATGTAAGTATGTACATAATTATGTGATTGTGTTGTTCCAGAATAGACAAAGAATAACATTGTATAAAATCTACTTATAGCTAGGGGGTTCAACAACATTCCGCTGAAAAGGCAGAGCTCGAAATTCCCAAATATTTTTTTTAATATGTAACTTTCATACATTCACAAGTGCAATACACCAAATGAAAGATAAACTTCTTGTTAATCTACCCATCGTGTCCGATTTCAAAAAGGCTTTACAGCAAAAGCACACCATATGATTATGTTAGGTCAGAGCCTAGTCACAAAAACACACACAGCCATTTTCCAGCCAAAGAGAGGAGTCACAAAAAGGCAGAAATAAAGACAAAATGAATCACTAACTGTCACACCCTGGCCATAGAGAGGCTTTTATTCTCTATTTTGGTTAGGCCAGGGTGTGACTAGGGTAGGCATTCTAGTTTCTTTATTGCTATGTTTTCTGTTTCTATGTTTTGGCCGGGTATGGTTCTCAATCAGGGACAGCTGTCTATCGTTGTCTCTGATTGGGAATCATACTTAGGCAGCCTGTTTTGCCACCTTAGTTGTGGGTAGTTGTCTGTGTTGGTGGCCTGTATAGCCATAGTAAGCTTCATGTTAGTTTTGTCATTTCTTGTTTTTGTTGGCGACATTCTAAATAAAAAGAAATGTACGCTCACCACGCTGCACCTTGGTCCGGTCATTTCATTGACGACGTTCGTGACACTAACCTTTGATGATCTTCATCAGATGGCACTCATAGGACTTCATGTTACACAACACATGTATGTTTTGTTCGACAAAGTTCCTATTTATATCCAAAAATCTCTGTTTACATTGGCGCGTTATGGTCAGTAATGTTGTGCCTCGAAAACATCCAGCGAATTTTCAGAGAGCCACATGAATTTACAGAAATACTCTGTAAACTTTGATAAAAGATACAACTATTTGGCACAGAATTATAGATATACTTCTCCTTAATGCAACTGCTGTGTCAGATTTCAACTGCTGTGTCAGATCGTAGAAACATGTCAAACGATGTATAGAGTCAATCTTTAGGATGTTTTTAACATAAATCTTCAATAATGTTCCAACCGGAGAATTCCTTTGTCTTTAGAGTTGCAATGGAACGCAGGTCGCTCTCACGTATGCACGCGTGATCAGCTCATGGCACTCTGGCAGGCCTCTGTTTGATTCAGCTCTCATTCGCCCCCACTTCACAGTACAAGCCTCAAACAAGGTTCTAAAGACTGTTGACATCTAGTGGAAGCCTTAGGGAGTGCAATTTGACCCCATAGACACTGTATATTCGATAGGCAATGAGTTGAAAAACTACAAACCTCAGATTTCCCACTTCCTGGTTGGATTTTTCTCAGGTTTCCACCTGCCATATGAGTTATGTTATACTCACAGACATCATTCAAACAGTTTTAGAAACCTCAGAGTGTTTTCCATCCAATAATACTAATAATAGGCATATATTAGCTTCTGGGCCAGAGTAGCAGGAAGTTTACTCTGGGCACACTTTTCATCCGAACGTGAAAATGCTGCCCCCTATCCCAAACAGGATAAATAAGTCAGTGTGTGTGTGTGTGTGTGTGTTCATGACCAGGTAGATTGAAAGCATGGAAAGAAAGCTTGAGAACTTGGCTGCTATGACAAGGAGAGAGAGAGAAACTACAGGATTTCATAGTCATATGATCGTGACATTCTTCACAGAATTAACCACCAAACCAAGGCAAAAGGACATGGTCACGAGAAAGAAAGTGTGAGGAGAAAAAAAAAGTCCCTAGAAAATGACAAGAGAGAACATTCCCCTGTCGTTCAGCTGCTCTGCTGCCATGTTTTGTCATGTTGTGTTGCTACCATGCTGTGTTGTCATGTTGTGTTGCTACCATGCTGTGTTGTCATGTTGTGTTGCTACCATGCTGTTTTGTGATGTTGTGTTGCTACCATGCTGTGTTGTCATGTTGTGTTGCTACCATGCTGTGTTGTCATGTTGTGTTGCTACCATGCTGTGTTGTCATGTTGTGTTGCTACCATGCTGTTTTGTGATGTTGTGTTGCTACCATGCTGTGTTGTCATGTTGTGTTGCTGACATGCTGTGTTGTCATGTTGTGTTGCTGCCATGCTGTGTTGTCATGTTGTTGCTGCCATGCTGTGTTGTCATGTTGTTGCTGCCATGCTGTGTTGTCATGTGTTGCTACCATGCTGTGTTGTCATGTTGTGTTGCTACCATGCTGTGTTGTCATGTGTTGCTACCATGCTGTGTTGTTATGTGTTGCTACCATGCTGTGTTGTCATGTTGTTGCTACCATGCTGTGTTGTTATGTGTTGCTACCATGCTGTGTTGTTATGTGTTGCTACCATGCTGTGTTGTCATGTGTTGCTACCATGCTGTGTTGTCATGTTGTTGCTGCCATACTGTGTTGTCATGTTGTTGCTGCCATGCTGTGTTGTCATGTGTTGCTACCATGCTGTGTTGTTATGTGTTGCTACCATGCTGTGTTGTCATGTGTTGCTACCATGCTGGGTTCCTACCATGCTGTGTTGTCATGTGTTGCTACCATGCTGTGTTGTCATGTTGTGTTGCTACCATGCTGTGTTGTCATGTTGTGTTGCTACCATGCTGTGTTGTCATGTTGTGTTGCTGCCATGCTGTGTTGTCATGTTGTGTTGCTACCATGCTGTGTTGTCATGTTGTGTTGCTACCATGCTGTGTTGTCATGTTGTGTTGCTACCATGCTGTGTTGTCATGTTGTGTTGCTACCATGCTGTGTTGTCATGTTGTGTTGCTACCATGCTGTGTTGTCATGTTGTGTTGCTACCATGCTGTGTTGTCATGTTGTGTTGCTACCATGCTGTGTTGTCATGTTGTGTTGCTGACATGCTGTGTTGTCATGTTGTGTTGCTGCCATGCTGTGTTGTCATGTTGTTGCTGCCATGCTGTGTTGTCATGTGTTGCTGCCATGCTGGGTTCCTACCATGCTGTGTTGTCATGTGTTGCTACCATGCTGTGTTGTCATGTGTTGCTACCATGCTGGGTTCCTACCATGCTGTGTTGTCATGTGTTGCTGCCATACTGTGTTGTCATGTTGTGTTGTTGCCATGCTGTGTTGTCATGTGTTGCTGCCATGCTGTGTTGTCATGTGTTGCTGCCATGCTATGTTGTTGTCTTTAGGTCTCTCTTTATGTAGTGTTGTGTCGTCTCTCTTGTCGTGATGTGTGTTTTGTCCACAGGAGGCCTTTTGGTAGGCCATCATTGTAAATAAGAATTTGTTCTTAACTGACTTGCCTAGTTAAATAAAGGTTAAATAAAAAATTTAAAAATAAATATATCTCAGGCTGTGTTCCCTATCGCTCAGATGCTCTGTCAGTCCAGTCAGTCATGTCTCAGGCTGTGTTCCCTATAGCTCAGCTGCTCTGTCAGTCCAGTCAGTCATGTCTCAGGCTGTGTTCCCTATCGCTAAGCTGCTCTGTCAGTCCAGTCAGTCATGTCTCAGGCTGTGTTCCCTGTAGCTCAGCTGCTCTGTCAGTCCAGTCAGTCATGTCTCAGGCTGTGTTCCCTGTAGCTCAGCTGCTCTGTCAGTCCAGTCAGTCCTGTCTCAGGCTGTGTTCCCTATCGCTCAGCTGCTCTGTCAGTCCAGTCAGTCATGTCTCAGGTTGTGTTCCAAATGGCACCCTATTCCCTCTATAGTGAACTACTTTTGACAAGGCCAAACTGACAATATGCTAGGAGCACAGTAGCTAAATGCCAAAGCTACATTCTTCTGTCACACAGTCAACATTGTTTTATAGAGAAAATCTATTCTAACACAGTTTGTCACAGTACATATGGTGATGCCTATATAGCCTATGGTGCTGTTTATGTGTTACCCCAGAGCATTTTGCCAGCAGCTCTTCGTTGTGCGTCAAGCATCGCGCTGTTTATGACTTCAAGCCTATCAACTCCCGAGATGAGGCTGGTGTAACTGAAGTGAAATGGCTAGCTAGTTAGCTGGGTGAGCGCTAATAGCGTTTCAAACGTCACTCGCTCTGAGACTTGGAGTGGTTGTTCCCCTTGCTCTGCATGGGTAACGCTGCTTTGAAGGTGGCTGTTGTCATTGTGTTTCTGGTTCAAGCCAAGGGAAAAGCGAGGAGACGGACAGAAGCTATACTGTTACACTGGCAATACTAAAGTGCCTATAAGAACATCCAATAGCCAAAGGTTAATGAAATACAAATGGTATAGAGGGAAAAAGTCCTATAATTCCTATAATAACTACAACCTAAAATTTATTACCTGGGAATATTGAAGACTCATGTTAAAAGGAACCACCAGCTTTCATATGTTCTGAGCAAGGAACTTAAACGTTAGCTTTCTAACATGGCACATATTGCACTTTTACTTTCTTCTCCAACACTGTTTTTGCATTATTTAAACCAAATTGAACATGTTTCATTATTTATTTGAGGCTAAATTGATTTTATTGATGTATTATATTAAGTTAAAATAAGTGTTCATTCAGTATTGTTGTAATTGTCATTATTACAAATACATTTTTAAAAACGGTTGATTAATCGGTATCGGCTTTTTGGTCCTCCAATAATCGGTATTGGCGTTGAAAAATCATAATCGGTCGACCTCTAGTTGATTGACCCTTTTTAGTCTAGTGTTTGTGTTGAATCTGAGAGGTATTCACCTACAGGAACAATGTCACTGAGCAGGAAAGTAAAGCAACACCACAGATGACTCACTTCATCAGACAGACACATTCCATCTCTCTTTCCTGCCTGGCCCAACCAGGAAGAGACAGACACATTCCATCTCTCTTTCCTGCCTGGCCCAACCAGGAAGAGACAGACACATTCCATCTCTCTTTCCTGCCTGACCCAACCAGGAAGAGACAGACACTTTCCATCACTCCTTCCTCCCTCACCCAACCAGGAAGACAGAAACAGACCAGGAAACAGTCACAGCAGTTTCCTGTCTCTACAGGCCCAACAAACATGCAGGCCTGTGACTGGGCCATACCGGTCTGTCTGTTTAGAAAGGAAAGATATAGGAGGCTCATATGTAAGGTCTGATATAGGGCCTGATATAGGGTCTGATATTTGTAGGGCCTATGTCAGGCCCTAATCAAGTCTATTTGCATACCAAATGGCACAGCATTTCCTATATAAACTCAGCAAAAAAAGAAAAGTCCCTTTTTCAGGACCCTGTCTTTGAAAGATAATTAGTAAAAATCCAAATTACTTCACAGACCTTCATAGTAAAGGGTTTAAACACTGTTTCCCATGCTTGTTCAATGAACCATAAACAATTAATGAACATGCACCTGTGAAACGGTCGTTAAGACACTAACAGCTTACAGACGGTAGGCAATTAAGGTCACAGTTATAAAAACTTAGGACACTTAAGAGGCCTTTCTACTGACTAGGAAAAACACCAAAAGAAAGATGCCCAGGGTCCCTGCTCACCTGCGTGAATGTGCCTTTGGCATGCTGCAAGGAGGCATGAGGACTGCAGATGTGGCCAGGGCAATAAATTGCAATGTCCGTACTGTGAGACGCCTAAGACAGCGCTACAGGGAGACAGGGCGGACAGCTGATCGTCCTCGCAGTGGCAGACCACGTGTAACAACACCTGCACAGGATCGGTACATCCGAACATCACACCTATGGGACAGGTACAGAATGGCAACAACAACTGCCCGAGTTACACCAGGAACACACAATCCCTCCAACAGTGCACAGACTGTCCACAATAGGCTGAGAGAGGCTAGACTGAGGGCTTGTAGGCCTGTTGTAAGGCTGGTCCTCACCAGACATCCCAGGCAACAACGTCGCCTATGGGCAAAAACCCACCATCGCTGGACCAGACAGGACTGGCAAAAAGTGTCTCACCAGGGGTGATGGTTGGATTCGCGCTTATCTGTCGAAGGAATGAGCGTTACATTGAGGCCTGTACTCTGGAGCGGGGTCGATTTGGAGGTGGAGGGTCCGTCATGGTCTGGGGCGGTGTGTCCACAGCATCATCGGACTGAACTTGTCATTGCAGGAAATCTCAACGGTGTGCATTACAGGGAAGACATCCTCCTCCCTCATGTGGTACCCTTCCTGCAGACTCATCCTGACATGATCCTCCAGCATGACAATGCCACCAGCCATACTGATCGTTCTGTGTGTGATTACCTGCAATACATGAATGTCAGTGTTCTGCCATGGCCAGTGAAGAGCCCGGATCTCAGTCCCATTGAGCACGTCTGGGACCTGTTGGATCGGAGGGTGAGGGCTAGGGCCATTCCCCTCAGAAATGTCCGGGAACTTGCAGGTGCCTTGGTGGAAGAGTAGGGTAACATCTCACTGCAAGAACTGGCAATTCTGGTGCAGTCCATGAGGAGGAGATGCACTGCAGTACTAAATGCAGCTGGTGGCCACACCAGATACTGACTGTTACTTTTGATTTTGACCCCCCCCTTTGTTCAGGGACACATTATTCCACTTCTGTTAGTCACATGTCTGTGGAACTTGTTCAGTTTATGTCTCAGTTGTTGAATCTTGTTATGTTCATACAAATATTTACACATGTTAATAAGTTTGCTGAAAATAAACGCAGTTGACAGAGAGAGGATGTTTCTTTTTTTGTTGCTGAGTTTATATGCATTTAACATACTGCAAAACACACATAGAGCAGGTTCACTCCACGGACAGAACCAAGGAAACCGGATGTTACATTTGTGTTTATTCTAATTCCGTCTTCAGCCAACAGTTCTGAATTTAAAGACGCTGTTCCAATCACCACTGCATATCTTCTCACCATCCCAGGAAAGAAAGGCAGGTGTTGATGATGCTATAAGAAAATACTGTACAACGGCTACAAAGAAGGTAGCTAGTCTTACAAGTTTAAGTGGAGAGAGTTAGTATATTTGACATCCACATCACATGGTGTTGTATAGCATTTTAGATCAAGTTTATGTTGGACACGACATTCAGAATAATGACCTCAATTTGGGGATTTGTACATTGTTCTCCAAACAGAGAATAAAATACATTACATTAATATTATAATAATAATAATACATTAATATTATAATAATAATAATACATTAATATAACATGTCTAGTGTGTAGGGTCCAGTGTGTAGGGACTAGTGTGTAGGGAGTAGTGTGTAGGGTCTAGTGTGTAGGGTCTAGTGTGTAGGGTCTAGTGTGTAGGGTCTAGTGTGTAGGGTCTAGTGTGTAGGGTCTAGTGTGTAGGGACTAGTGTGTAGGGTCTAGTGTGTAGGGTCTAGTGTGTAGGGTCTAGTGTGTAGGGTCTAGTGTGTAGGGAGTAGTGTGTAGGGTCTAGTGTGTAGGGAGTAGTGTGTAGGGTCTAGTGTGTAGGGTCTAGTGTGTAGGGTCTAGTGTGTAGGGACTAGTGTGTAGGGTCTAGTGTGTAGGGTCTAGTGTGTAGGGTCTAGTGTGTAGGGAGTAGTGTGTAGGGTCTAGTGTGTAGGGAGTAGTGTGTAGGGAGTAGTGTGTAGGGTCTAGTGTGTAGGGAGTAGTGTGTAGGGTCTAGTGTGTAGGGTCTAGTGTGTATGGTCTAGTGTGTAGGGTCTAGTGTGTAGGGAGTAGTGTGTAGGGTCTAGTGTGTAGGGTCTAGTGTGTAGGGAGTAGTGTGTAGGGTCTAGTGTGTAGGGTCTAGTGTGTAGGGTCTAGTGTGTAGGGAGTAGTGTGTAGGGTCTAGTGTGTAGGGTCTAGTGTGTAGGGTGTAGGGTCTAGTGTGTAGGGTCTAGTGTGTAGGGTCTAGTGTGTAGGGAGTAGTGTGTAGGGTCTAGTGTGTAGGGTCTAGTGTGTAGGGTGTAGGGTCTAGTGTGTAGGGTCTAGTGTGTAGGGTCTAGTGTGTAGGGAGTAGTGTGTAGGGTCTAGTGTGTAGGGACTAGTGTGTAGGGTCTAGTGTGTAGGGACTAGTGTGTAGGGAGTAGTGTGTAGGGAGTAGTGTGTAGGGTCTAGTGTGTAGGGACTAGTGTGTAGGGACTAGTGTGTAGGGACTAGTGTGTAGGGTGTAGTGTGTAGGGTCTAGTGTGTAGGGTCTAGTGTGTAGGGAGTAGTGTCTAGTGTGTAGGGAGTAGTGTGTAGGGTCTAGTGTGTAGGGAGTAGTGTGTAGGGTCTAGTGTGTAGGGACTAGTGTGTAGGGTCTAGTGTGTAGGGAGTAGTGTGTAGGGTCTAGTGTGTAGGGTCTAGTGTGTAGGGAGTAGTGTGTAGGGTCTAGTGTGTAGGGTGTAGGGTGTAGGGTGTAGGGTCTAGTGTGTAGGGAGTAGTGTGTAGGGTCTAGTGTGTAGGGTGTAGGGTCTAGTGTGTAGGGTCTAGTGTGTAGGGAGTAGTGTGTAGGGTCTAGTGTGTAGGGACTAGTGTGTAGGGACTAGTGTGTAGGGTCTAGTGTGTAGGGTCTAGTGTGTAGGGTCTAGTGTGTAGGGACTAGTGTGTAGGGTCTAGTGTGTAGGGTCTAGTGTGTAGGGAGTAGTGTGTAGGGTCTAGTGTGTAGGGACTAGTGTGTAGGGTCTAGTGTGTAGGGTCTAGTGTGTAGGGTCTAGTGTGTAGGGTCTAGTGTGTAGGGAGTAGTGTGTAGGGTCTAGTGTGTAGGGTCTAGTGTGTAGGGAGTAGTGTGTAGGGTCTAGTGTGTAGGGTCTAGTGTGTATGGTCTAGTGTGTAGGGTCTAGTGTGTAGGGTCTAGTGTGTAGGGTCTAGTGTGTAGCGTCTAGTGTGTAGGGAGTAGTGTGTAGGGTCTAGTGTGTAGGGTCTAGTGTGTAGGGTCCAGTGTGTCGGGTGTAGGGTCTAGTGTGTAGGGTCTAGTGTGTAGGGAGTAGTGTGTAGGGTCTAGTGTGTAGGATGTAGGGTCTAGTGTGTAGGGTCTAGTGTGTAGGGTGTAGGGTCTAGTGTGTAGGGTCTAGTGTGTAGGGTCTAGTGTGTAGGGAGTAGTGTGTAGGGTCTAGTGTGTAGGGACTAGTGTGTAGGGACTAGTGTGTAGGGAGTAGTGTGTAGGGTCTAGTGTGTAGGGAGTAGTGTGTAGGGTCTAGTGTGTAGGGTCTAGTGTGTAGGGTGTAGGGTCTAGTGTGTAGGGTCTAGTGTGTAAGGTCTAGTGTGTAGGGAGTAGTGTGTAGGGTCTAGTGTGTAGGGACTAGTGTGTAGGGTCTAGTGTGTAGGGACTAGTGTGTAGGGTCTAGTGTGTAGGGAGTAGTGTGTAGGGTCTAGTGTGTAGGGAGTAGTGTGTAGGGTCTAGTGTGTAGGGAGTAGTGTGTAGGGTGTAGTGTGTAGGGTCTAGTGTGTAGGGTCTAGTGTGTAGGGTCTAGTGTGTAGGGAGTAGTGTGTAGGGTCTAGTGTGTAGGGTGTAGGGTCTAGTGTGTAGGGTCTAGGTTGTAGGGAGTAGTGTGTAGGGTCTAGTGTGTAGGGTGTAGGGTCTAGTGTGTAGGGTCTAGTGTGTAGGGAGTAGTGTGTAGGGTCTAGTGTGTAGGGTGTAGGGTCTAGTGTGTAGGGTCTAGTGTGTAGGGAGTAGTGTGTAGGGTCTAGTGTGTAGGGTGTAGGGTCTAGTGTGTAGGGTCTAGTGTGTAGGATCTAGTGTGTAGGGTCTAGTGTGTAGGGAGTAGTGTGTAGGGTCTAGTGTGTAGGGACTAGTGTGTAGGGACTAGTGTGTAGGGTCTAGTGTGTAGGGTCTAGTGTGTAGGGAGTAGTGTGTAGGGTCTAGTGTGTAGGGTGTAGGGTCTAGTGTGTAGGGTCTAGTGTGTAGGGTCTAGTGTGTAGGGTCTAGTGTGTAGGGAGTAGTGTGTAGGGTCTAGTGTGTAGGGACTAGTGTGTAGGGTCTAGTGTGTAGGGACTAGTGTGTAGGGTCTAGTGTGTAGGGAGTAGTGTGTAGGATCTAGTGTGTAGGGACTAGTGTGTAGGGACTAGTGTGTAGGGTCTAGTGTGTAGGGAGTAGTGTGTAGGGTCTAGTGTGTAGGGACTAGTGTGTAGGGTCTAGTGTGTAGGGTCTAGTGTGTAGGGACTAGTGTGTAGGGTCTAGTGTGTAGGGAGTAGTGTGTAGGGTCTAGTGTGTAGGGACTAGTGTGTAGGGTCTAGTGTGTAGGGTCTAGTGTGTAGGGTCTAGTGTGTAGGGACTAGTGTGTAGGGTCTAGTGTGTAGGGTCTAGTGTGTAGAGTCCAGTGTGTAGGGTCCAGTGTGTAGGGTCTAGTGTGTAGGGTCTAGTGTCTAGTGTGTAGGGTCTAGTGTGTAAGGACTAGTGTGTAGGGTCTAGTGTGTAGGGTCTAGTGTGTAGGGTCCAGTGTGTAGGGTCTAGTGTGTAGGGTCCAGTGTGTAGGGTCTAGTGTGTAGGGTCTAGTGTGTAGAGTCCAGTGTGTAGGGTCCAGTGTGTAGGGTCTAGTGTCTAGTGTGTAGGGTCTAGTGTGTAGGGTCTAGTGTGTAAGGACTAGTGTGTAGGGTCCAGTGTGTAGGGTCTAGTGTGTAGGGTCTAGTGTGTAGGGTCCAGTGTGTAGGGTCTAGTGTGTAGGGTTTAGTGTGTAGGGTCTAGTGTGTAGGGTCTAGTGTGTAGGGTCTACTGTGTAGGGTTTAGTGTGTAGGGTGTAGGGTCTAGTGTGTAGTGTCTAGTGTGTAGGGACTAGTGTGTAGGGTCTAGTTTCATAAGGTCTAGTGTGTAGGGTCCAGTGTATAGGGTCTAGTGTGTAGGGAGTAGTGTGTAGGGTCTAGTGTGTAGGGTCTAGTGTGTAGGGTCCAGTGTGTAGGGACTAGTGTGTAGGAACTAGTGTGTAGGGACTAGTGTGTAGGGACTAGTGTGTAGGAACTAGTGTGTAGGGACTAGTGTGTAGGGACTAGTGTGTAGGGTCTAGTTTCATAAGGTCTAGTGTGTAGGGTCCAGTGTATAGGGTCTAGTGTGTAGGGAGTAGTGTGTAGGGTCTAATGTGTAGGGTCTAGTGTGTAGAGACTAGTGTGTAGGGACTAGTGTGTAGGGTCTAGTGTGTAGGGTCTAGTGTGTAGGGACTAGTGTGTAGGGACTAGTGTGTAGGGTCTAGTGTGTAGGGAGTAGTGTGTAGGGTCTAGTGTGTAGGGTCTAGTGTGTAGGGACTAGTGTGTAGGGTCTAGTGTGTAGAGACTAGTGTGTAGAGACTAGTGTGTAGGGTCTAGTGTGTAGGGACTAGTGTGTAGGGTCTAGTGTGTAGGGACTAGTGTGTAGGGTCCAGTGTATAGGGTCTAGTGTGTAGGGTCTAGTGTGTAGAGTCTAATGTAGGGTCTAGTGTGTAGGGAGTAGTGTGTAGGGTCTAGTGTGTAGGGTCTAGTGTGCAGGGACTAGTGTGTAGGGACTAGTGTGTAGGGTCTAGTGTGTAGGGAGTAGTGTGTAGGGTCTAGTGTGTAGGGTCTAGTGTGTAGGGACTAGTGTGTAGTTCTAATGTGTAGGGTCTAGTGTGTAGAGACTAGTGTGTAGGGTCTAGTGTCTAGGGACTAGTGTGTAGGGTCTAGTGTGTAGGGACTAGTGTGTAGGGTCCAGTGTGTAGGGTCCAGTGTGTAGGGTCTAGTGTGTAGGGACTAGTGTGTAGGGTCTAATGTCTAATGTGTAGGGTCTAGTGTGTAGAGACTAGTGTGTAGGGTCTAGTGTGTAGGGTCTAGTGTGTAGGGTGAATGACTATAAAAACAGTTTGTCTAAAGCGATACCTGATAGCAATAAACCTGCTCTATTGCAACAGGTCCATTGGACAGTCCTTGCTATTGCAGCAGGTCCATTGGACAGACCTTGCTATTGCAACAGGTCCATTGGACAGACCTTGCTATTGCAACAGGTCCATTGGACAGTCCTTGCTATTGCAACAGGTCCATTGGACAGACCTTGCTATTGCAACAGGTCCATTGGACAGACCTTGCTATTGCAACAGGTCCATTGGACAGACCGTGCTATTGCAACAGGTCCATTGGACAGACCTTGCTATTGCAACAGATCCATTGGACAGACCTTGCTATTGCAACAGGTCCATTGGACAGTGACAACTACTTAATTATTATCAGCATTGCTGTAGGTTGTGTAAAGGAAACACAGAGTAGACCATTTATAATTCCTAATTACTAAAACACTGAAAATCCCTGTATGAGTTGAGTTTTCAGTTTTAATAAATAACAAAGGAAACTGAACAAAAACTAGTGTCATCATTCATACATGGCTCAACATTTGGTGCAAATACAGTGGTAGAAAATATTTTAAAGTACTACTTAAGTCGTTTTTGTCTGCATCTGTACTTTAGAATTGATATTTTTGACAACTTTTACTTTTACTCCACTACATTGCTAAAGAAAGTATGTACACAAATACTGCGTTTGTAAATGATGTCCAATTGTTGGAGCGTGCCTCTGACTGTCCATAAATTAACAAAACAAGGTGCCGTCATGTTCGCTTAATACAAGGAATGTGATGTATGTGCAGCATTTACTTCTACTCAAGTATGACAATTGAGTACTTTTTCCACCACTGTACATAAGTACGCTTAAAACCAGATTATTTTAGACTTTTACTCAAGTAGTATTTTACTCTGTGACATTCCTTTTTACTTGAGCTACTTTCTATTAAGGTATTTTTACTTTTACTCAAGTATGACAATTTAGTACTTTGTACACACCATTGACAGTGTGTTCAGCAAACACGCATATCACTTAAGGCCTATTTCCCCATGTCATAAAAAACGTATTGATTCATTTATGTGTTATCACTGTAGCTAGGTTTACATACAATTAGTGACAGATTACCATGCGAATATTCTATAATCCACATAAAAACGATATGGGCATTTTCCCACAAGTTTCCATCAAATTGACCTGTTGTGGATGACGTAGCCTTGTGCACATATATACAGTTGAAGTCAGAAGTTTATATACACTTAGGTTGGAGTCATTAAAACTTGTTTTTCAACCACACCACAAATGTCTTGTTAACAAACTATAGTTTTGGCAAGTCGGTTAGGACATCTACTTGGTGCATTACACAAGGAATTTTTCCAACAATTGTTTACAGACAGATTATTTCACATATAATTCACTGTATCACAATTCCAGTGGGTCAGAAGTTTACATACACTAAGTTGACTGTGCCTTTAAACAGCTTGGAAAATTCCAGAAAATTATGTCATGGTTTTAGAAGCTTCTGATAGGCTAATTGACATCATTTGAGTCAATAGGAGGTGTACCTGTGGATGTACCTCAGAAAAAAATTGTAGGCCTCCACAGGTCTGGTTCATCCTTGGGAACAATTTCTAAACGCCTGAATGTACCACGTTCATCTGTACAAACAATAGTACCCAAGTATAAACACCATGGGACCACGCAGCCGTCATACCGCTCAGGAAAGAGATGCGTTCTTTCTCCTAGAGATGAATGTACTTTGGTGCGAAAAGTGCAAATCAATCCCAGAACAACAGCAAAGGACCTTGTGACGATGCTGGAGGAAACAGATACAAAAGTATCTATATCCACAGTAAAACTAGTCCTATATCAACATAACCTGAAAGGCCACTGAGCAAGGAAGAAGCCACTGCTCCAAAACCGCCATAAAAAGACAGACTACGGTTTGCAACTACACATGGGGACAAAGATCGTACTTTTTGGAGAAATGTCCTCTGGTCTGATGAAACAAAAATAGAACTGTTTGGCCATAATGACCATCGTTATGTTTGGAGGAAAAGGGGGAGGCTTGCAAGCCGAAGAACACATCCCAAATGTGAAACACGGGGGTGGCAGCATCATGTTGTGGGGGTGCTTTGCTGCAGGAGGGGCCGGTGCACTTCACAAAATAGATGGCATCATGAGGTAGTAAAATTATGTGGATATATTGAAGCAACATCTCAAGACATCAGTCAGGAAGTTAAAGCTTGGTCGCAAATGGGTCTTCCAAATGGACAATGACCCCAAGCATACTTCCAAAGTTGTGGCAAAATGGCTTAAGGACAACAAAGTCAAGGTATTGGAGTAGCCATCACAAAGCCCTAACCTCAATCCTATAGAAAATGCATGGGCAGAACTGAAAAAGCATGTGTGAGCAAGGAGGCCAACAAACCTTACTCAGTTACTCCAGCTCTGTCTGGAGGAATGGGCCAAAATTCATCCAACATATTGTGGGAAGCTTGTGGAAGGCTACCCGAAACGTTTGACCCAAGTTAAACAATTTAAATGCAATGCTACCAAATACAAATTGAGTGTATGTAAACTTCTGACCCACTGGGAATGTGATGAAAGAAATAAAAGCTGAAATAAATCATTCTCTCTACTATTATTCTGACATGTCACATTCTTAAAATAAAGTGGTGATCCTAACTAACCTAAGACAGGGAATTTATACTAGGATTAAAATGTCAGGAATTGTGAAAAAATGAATTTACATTTATTTGGCTAAGGTGTATGTAAACTTCCGACTTCAACTGTATATAAATGTTGAGGTAAAATTCCCATGAACTGAACAAAAAATACAAGTTAAATGGGTTTCCATCGCATTTTCAAATCTACTGATTGTTTTCTCACCAAAAAGAGGTAGTTATATAGTGAGTGTGCCTTTGCATGTTCCCTCTAACCAACCATATACATGGTGAGATAAAAGACCAAAAAATATATTTTAATTTGTCAAACAGGCAGTCAAGCATCGATGATCATGTCACCAGAATAAGACCCTCGATATTTATTGGAAAGCAGCAACAAGCTCATCATCTTGCACTTTCACCACCCTGTGAAGTTCACAACTTATTTCATCTGTAGCCTAATAAACTGCATGCTTTCCGAGGAGTCTGAGTGGGAGGACCACACAATATGTCCTATGTTGGTTATTATATCAACATTCGCGTACTAAAAACGTTCCCATCGACATTTCTTGCATAATTGACTTTACCAACACAAAAAGATCCCACCTTGTCTATCGTATTTCGTTTTTTCAAAATGTTAAAAGTTTACCGACAAAATGTTCTGTTTCCATCAGGCCTGTCGTGACATGTTTTATCCGACATGTAGACCTACTTTACTGCATAAAAAGTTTCGACATGTAGACCTACTTTACTGTATAAAAAGGTTCGATGGAAACCTGGTTGGTGTTATGATGACACGCATTCATCAACAATAAGACAGCTGTTGTGTTTGGTTCACATCAATACGGGATGATGTGGCAAACAGCTCACACGCCAAAACAATAGCCTGCCTTATCACTGATAGTTGCCGTAGAGATGTGTGATGTACAATCACGGAAACTCCCATTGGAGAAGCTCACAACACATCACTGCACATTGGAACCATCCACTACATTTAACGCTACTTGTATATCCATATCCTACACGAGACCCCAACTAACTAACTCGTGTAAGTGATTTGACTGATGATCCACTTCCACGTCTTTACATTGTTGCATTGTATTTGTTACATGAATAAGAAATGGAGAGAGGACCGAGCGGTCAACAGTTAAGCGACAGTCTTTTGTTTCGGGAAGAGAAGGCAAGGCAGACAGCGTGGCAGATCATTCGAAGTTGAGAGGTGGCATAGATAGAAATGCTACAAATTGGCGAACCAAACTGCACAATTATGGACACCAATTGCAAGTTAGTTTATAGGCAAAAATAGGATACAAAAAAACGCGTCATAGGTTATGACGGTTTTATTACATGTTATTACTAAGTTATAACATGTATATCTGTGTTAATGTGTGCAGCCCCACGCCGATACACCTGTTGGATAATGGAGCATATGGAGCATATGTATCTGAAAATAATTGTCTGAAAATGTTGTAGAGAAATGTTGTAGGATGAAGATTTTATAAATCTATCGACCAGCCCCCCGCCCACATGCCGTTATTTTCCCACGCACACGAGTAGTAAACAATGATTTAGAATAGCTCATATTCCGTTGTTTAAACAGCTCTGATGTCATGTATATCTATGCTTAAATTACACCATTTTACTTGAAGACTATTCTGTTGTAACTAGTTGTACATATTCTCTAAATGATGCTTTAGGTAGTCTATGTATCAAGAGCCTCTGTTGTTTTCGCGAAGAAAGAAACGCCCCTTGCATATCTTAAAATGGCAGCATATCTTAATCAATGTCTTGATTTGTTACTTTTACTGTCCATGTGTGGCGATACTGTATTACTTACAGTAATGACACATATCATGCGAGAATAGGGACAATAGAAAAAGCGTAGGCAACTAGCTCAACAATTGAAGGAAAACGGGCTATTTTCTATGACTTTATTAAGTCAACTCTAGATAATGAACCAGCAAACGTCCATGCGCATAGACACAGAAATATGATGACCTCTCTAATCTATAGTTTTTTTTCAGTGACGTGAAGTCCTTCATTGAATAGAATATGACCAATAAATCTATGTGAACACTTAAAAGAAGGTTAGGTTTAGGCTGCGAGGGGGCTTGTTTGTCCCCCCTCCCCCTGCGTGCAAATCTCTACATTTTCTATCCGTGACTATAATTCCACTACACATTAAACAGTGCGAGGTTTCCTGCAAAAATGTTACATGCTTTTGTGTAACGGGCAATTACTGTAAAGAAAAAAGCAACATACCCATCCATTGCACAGAGGAAACAGTGTAGAAAGGACAGTGAACGCTCAGGAAAGTGAAGAAATCGGTTTGGGTGTTGTTACTACTGCTCAACTAGCTCGCGCCCCTCCAACACTGAAATGTTCGCTCTCATACGCACAATGGCACGCTTCCTGTTAAACTGACGTGAAAATACACAGACAGACATGTACAGACGCCTTGCCTGCCTGCCTGCCTCGCTGTACAAAATGGCCTCTCCTCTCAGGCAGCTCCAACATAGACACACACACCTTTGTCACTTCCAACAACGAACGCACATACATGTACACCATTCTGCGCCTTAGCGCGCCATCACCGCGCACACAGTTTGGATAGAAATTAGGATAGAATATGTCTGTCCCGCCATGTCAGCGATAAAGACTGAGATCTCATCTAGGGACAGAGTGGACTCTGCTGCAGACTAGCAGTTAGTTGAACAGGAATAATCTTGTTCAATGGCAGGTATTAATTAATTAAGTTAATGGATCACACTGATCCAAGACTCACTTTAATTAATTGGCCACACTAATTTACCCATGAGAGTCACCACGAAATAATAGCACTTAAAGAAATTCATTATCAAATACAGTTTTAAGGAATAATTAACAGAAACATGTTTATTTTACTATCATTGTGGGACCAAACAATTTAGTCCCATTCAAAATCCTATTTTCCCTAAACTTAAACCCAAACATAACTTTAATTGTAACCCTAAACCTAAAACAGCCTTTTTCCTTGTGAGGACCGGTGAATTGTCCTTGTTTTTGTTTTACTAATGCCCCCCTCCCACACACACACACACACACACAACACACACCACAACACGCACACACACACTTACTACATTTGGGCCTACATCATGTCTGCCATTCCTTGTTTCCTGCACTGTCAATGGTTGTTTCATCATGGTTCTATGCAGCCCAGTGAGCACACAGCTTACCAAAGCATCCTGAGACTGCAGCATGTACAAACTAGTTGCACCAGTCAGACTAGAAAGACTGAAGTATTGTATACACAGGCTATGCAATTAAAACATTACTCAAATACAAGGGAAAACTATAGTTCCTAACATTATACTGCCCCCTATGTCACTCTCTTTCTTTCTCTCACCCTGTGTGTGTGTGTGTGTGTGTGTGTGTGTGTGTGTGTGTGTGTGTGTGTGTGTGTGTGTGTGTGTGTGTGTGTGTGTGTGTGTGTGTGTGTGTGTGTGTGTGTGTGTGTGTGTGTGTGTGTGTGTGTGTGTGTGTGTGTGTGTGCGTGCGTGCGTGCGTGCGTGCGTGCGTGTTGTGGTGTGGTGTGGTGTGTGTGTGTTCCCACATCACATGGTCAAGAGTAATGCGTTTGATATTCATTGACATCAGAGGACTGCAGCTGTGAAAAATATATTGATTAATCCTAATGTAGCCTAAAGGATTCCCATTCAAAATCCTGTTTTCCCAAACCCCTAAACCTAACATTTACGACAGAATTTACGACAGCAAATTTCAATTTACAAAAAATGAAATGACTGTGTTTTTGTCCTTTGAGTTTCTAGTCATGAAATCTATGCAGCCTGCTCAATCACTTTTTATAGCTAATGTTTACAGGCTTCCTGGGCCATATACAGCGTTCCTCACTGAGTTCCCTGAATTCCTATTGGACCTTGTAGTCATGGCAGAGAATATTCTAATCTTTGGTGACTTTAATATTCACATGGAAAAGTCCACAGACCCACTCCAAAAGGCTTTCAGAGCCATCATCGACTCAGTGGGTTTTGTCCAATATGTCTCCGGACCTACTCACTGCCACAGTCATACCCTGAATCTAGTTTTGTCCTGTGGAATAAATGTTTTTCCTCATAATCCTGGACTATCGGACCACCATTTTATTACGTTTGCAATCGCAACAAATAATCTGCTCAGACCTCAACCAAGGATCATCAAAAGCCATGCTATAAATTCTCAGACAACCCAAAGATTCCTAGATGCCCTTCCAGACTCCCTCTACCTACCCAAGGACGTCTCCGATTTGGTCTTGCCGAACATACTTACACGTACGCTACAGTCACAAGACGCAGGTGTTCTAATTGTCCCTAGAATTTCGAAGCAAACAGATGGAGGCAGGGCTTTCTCCTATAGAGCTCAATTTTTATGAAATGGTCTGCCTATCCATGTGAGAGACTCAGACTCTGTCTCGACCTTAAGTCATTACTGAAGACTCATCTCTTCAGTGGGTCATACCGCCCTTGCCGTCTCTGCCTGGCCGGTTCCCCTCTCTCCACTGGGATTCTCTGCCTCTCACCCTATTATGGGGGCTGAGTCACTGGCTTACTGGTGCTCTTCCATGCCGTCCCTAGGAGGGGTGCGTCACTTGAGAGGGTTGAGTCACTAACGTGATCTTCCTGTCCAGGTTGGTGCCCCCAACGTGCGGTAGAGGAGATCTTCGTGGGCTATACTCAGCCTTGTCTCAGGGTAGTAAGTTGGTGGTCTGTTGATATCCCCCTAGTGGTGTGGGGATTATCCTCAGCCTGGTCTCAGGGTAGTAAGTTGGTGGTGTCATGACGTTGTCCTGGGGGGGTGGTTTATGACAGTCATAAATACCTCCTCCACCCTTTTTCCTCTCTCTACCCTACTAAGGTTACATTTGCAAAACCCTTGGTTAACATAGAGATTCTGGGAACGTCAGAATGTGGGGGGGAATGAACTACATTCTGGTAATCCGACCAATTGAACATATGCAGTGGTACTTAATGAATATGATGTCAGTTCAGTTGTCACCTGAGACATTCTCATCAATGATAAGATGACACAAACTCTACAGTGGAAAGTCTACACATCAGAGTTATCGGATTCACATGGAATTGTTGTTCAATTTAAATGTTTGAATATGAAATGATTTGTGACGGGATGAAATGTGATTTTAGCTTCTAAAATGTGAGATGTGGGTTTTCATAAGTTAGGGCTGCTCACTCAGTGGCCCTCCCCTGTGAAGGGACAAGGGCTATAAAACTTTTCAAACATACCCTTTTCTCCCTTCCTATATAAAGCCTTGACGACAATAGAACTTCCTGTTCCAATGAGGTAGGATGACGATCCTATGTCAGAATGGTTCAGATAAAACTACAGAATGAAGCCAACATCAGCATGAGTTTTGGTTGCGAATGGTATGAACTTTGAACTCTTATTCACAACAGAAATGATACCTCCTAGCTGTTGAGTTTGCGACTGCAGCTGCAAACGCAGGTTAGGAATAGACAGAGTATCCCATCTACCACACAACGACGTTACTACAACTTATCCAAGTGACCACCAGAAACATTCTTCAAAGGACAGAGGACTCGGTTTGGCAACAATGTCTTCCATCTACCACCAACCTGCTGAAGCGCAGCTCAGAGTAAATATTTATTGCATTTTCCTTTTCCAAATGGGTGGTAATTTAGAATGCATAAGATACTGTATTTACGATAGCACAGCTTCGCCTTTGTTCCTCAGTCTTCCCGCTCTTTCACTCAAACCCAGCCCCTTTTCTTTATGTAACAAGCTGTCATATCTGTTCCGCCGCTAGGGACGTTCTCCTTTATGATGTGAAGAATTATCCAGGTATAATTAATTCTTTGTATATGTAGTTCTGGGTGATTGGTTAGGTATTTAGTAAATAAACAATTAAACCCAATTTTGTATTGCTGATTCAAATTGTTAGCCAGGGTTCTTGCAGATAACCAAGAATTTACAACTTTCAGATTATGAGACTGAAGTAAGATGACGATTGATATTGACTGCTATTGATGTAAAATATTACTATATCTTTAAGAGTTTATTCGGAAGATAACAGCTCCTTAAATATTATTTTGTGGTGCCCGACTCTCTAGTTAATTCCATTTACCTGATTAGCTCAATCAGGTGATATTAATTACAGAGAAATTATTTTGTAGAATAGCATGTCATAGCAATTAATCCAGCATAGCCAAAGACACGACAGTGGTCTGTTGATATCCCTCTAGTGGTGTGGGGACTATACTCAGCCTGGTCTCAGGGTAGTAAGTTGGTGGTTTGTTGATATTCCTGTAGTGGTGTGGGGGCTGTGCTTTGGCAAAGTGGGTGGGGTTATATCCTGCCTGGGGGTATCAACCCTGTCCGGGGGTATCAACAGACAGGTCCACAGTGTCCCCGACAGTGTCCCCGAACCTCCACCTGTCTCAGCCTCCAGTATTTATGCTGCAATAGTCTATGTGCCGGGTGGCTAGGGTCAGTCTGTTATCTGGTGTAATTATCCTGTCTTATCTACTGTCCTGTGTGAATTGAAGTATGCTCCCTCAAATTCTCTCTCCCTCTCTCCCTTCCCTCGCGGAAGACCTGAGTCCTAGGACCATGCCTCAGGATTTGCCTAGCCTGATGACTCCTGGCTGTCTCCAGTTTCAACTGTTCTGCCTGCGGAACATCCATACGTTCATCCAATTACATTAAATCCCGGACGTAAAACTATGAGATCAGGTTGGATGTTCCATAGTGTCAGCAACAGTTCTGAACTAGCCTATCCTACAGTTCAACCCATTCTTTACTGTGGTTGACTTACAGGAAGCTGGCAGGACAAACCCTGTTCATCACAGGAGCAAGTCGTGGAATAGGGAAAGCTATCGCACTCAAAGCTGCCAGGGACGGTGGCAATGTTGTCATAGCTTAGAGAGGAACCCGACTCTGAGAGTTGGCCTGTCCTCTTCTGGTTGTGCCAGGTGGAGATCATAAGAGTACATGGCCATTAAGGCCAGATCGTTCTTCAAGATGTTCATAGATGACCAGCAGGGTCGAATAATAATCACAGTAGTTGTCGAGGCAACAGATCAGTATCTCAGGTGTAAATGTCAGTTGGCTTTTCATAGCCGAGCATTCAGAGGTCGAGACAGCAGGTGTGGTAGTGACAGAGAGATTTGAAAACAGCAGGTCCGGGACAAGGTAGCACATCTAGTGAACAGGCCAGGGTTCCCTAGCCGCAGACAGAATACAATTTAACGTTTGGTACAGATTGTCCTCCCACGTCTGTCCCTCTTTGTAAATTTGTTAACTTCATCCAGGATCAATTACATTAACATAGCAGTTTTGAATTGAGTTGAGCGTTCTGTTAGTTTCTGACTGTTTTTTGTGTAAGGAAGGAAATCTATTTAAAATGGAAATGTTTGGGATTCCGTAAGTAGAGATGGAGTCCTCCATCGGGGTCTTGATAGGCAGTAGGGCTGATTTTGTTAGGCTAATTTTATAACTTGAGATATAAGATGAATTGATCTATGATCTTTAATGTGTTTGGGTGTGCTCGTTTTGTGTAGCCAGTTGTTGTGATAACCATCTTGTGTGTTGACAGAAATACTTTCCACAAAACCTTCTCAATTAGATGTTAACTACAAAGTAGGCTTACCTGGCAGAAGTAAAATACAAGTCAGAAATTTGGACAAACCTACTCATTCAAGGGTTTTTCTTTATTTCTTTATTATGGAATCATGTAGTAACCAAAAAAGTGTTAAACAAATCAAAATATATTTTAGATTCTTCAAAGTAGCCAAGATTGTGCATAGCTGTCATCAATGAAAAGTGTGGCTACTTTGAAAAATCTCAAATAAACAAATATAAAATATATTTTGATTTGTTTAAACACTTGTTGTTGTTTTTTTGTTGTTTTCTCCCGAGCAATTAAATTCAGATGTGATTTAAGCATTGACATGGACTCAGAACATTAATTTTCGTTATTTCTCTATGAACCATTGTAATTTTGAGAGTGGAAAAACAAAATCAACATCCTTTGGTAAATAACTCTGATTTTTATAGCGCCCTCCTTGAAGTAGTTTTTATGAACCATTATTTGAACCAGGTATAACTGGGCCTTTCACGGACAATACAAATAACAGAGAACTTTGGATCACCTTGTCTGCTGCTTCTATTGATTCTGAACGGAGCAGAGCAGATATTACCTGTTAAAACTATGGCTGAGGAATTGGCGTATAGGATTTTAATCATGTTACTGAGGTTGTAGCCATTTCCCATGTGTTCCAAGACAGACCGGAATTATGACCGTTCTAGTCTATCAAAAGATGTTTCTGTATCGAGAGAGAAAACGGTCCAAGCAGCTTCTGAGGAAACATTTAACATATGTAATAGTCGACGAAGGTTATTCGAGAAAAAGAATGTTTTAACAAACCCGCTGTGGTCCATGTGGACCATTTAATAAAGGCATTTGTCTTTCCTTTATGGAAACATCTAAGGAAAGTGATTCTTCCTCTTCACCCGAGATGGAGGTTCTTCTGTAATCATTATGATTACATCTTTAGTTGTGTTTGGGGCTGATGGGGAAAAACAGACAGTTTGTACAAATGGTTCTCTATTCTATACAGTGGGGCAAAAAAGTATTTAGTCAGCCACCAACTGTGCAAGTTCTCCCACTTAAAAAGATGAGAGAGGCCTGTAATGTTCATCATAGGTACACTTCAACTATAACAGACAAAATGAGAAAAATAAATCCAGAAAATCACATTGTAGGATTTTTTATGAATTTATTTGCAAATTATGGTGGAAAATAAGTATTTGGTCACCTACAAACAAGCAAGATTTCTGGCTCTCACAGACCTGTAACTTCTTCTTTAAGAGGCTCCTCTGTCCTCCACTTGTTACCTGTATTAATGGCACCTGTTTGAACTTGTTATCAGTATAAAAGACACCTGTCCACAACCTCAAACAGTCACACTCCAAACTCCACTATGGCCAAGACCAAAGAGCAGTCAAAGGACACCAGAAACAAAATTGTAGACCTGCACCAGGCTGGGAAGACTGAATCTGCAATAGGTAAGCAGGTTGGTTTGAATAAATCAACTGTGGGAGCAATTATTAGGAAATGGGATCTCACCCCGTGGGGTCAAAATGATCACAAGAACGGTGAGCAAAAATCCCAGAACCACATGTAACAAAGTAACAAAGCCTACCATCAGTAACACACTACACTGCCAGGGACTCAAATCCTGCAGTGCAGTTTGCTAGAGAGCATTTGGATGATCCAGAAGAAGATTGGGAGAATGTCATATGGTCAGATGAAACCAAAATATAACTTTTTGGTAAAAACTCAACTCGTCGTGTTTGGAGGACAAAGAATGCTGAGTTGCATCCAAAGAACACCATACCTACTGTGAAGCATGGGGGTGGAAACATCATGCTTTGGGGCTGTTTTTCTGCAAAGGGACCAGGACGACTGGAAAGAATGAATGGGGCCATGTATCGTGAGATTTTGAGTGAAAACCTCCTTCCATCAGCAAGGGCATTGAAGATGAAACGTGGCTGGGTCTTTCAGCATGACAATGATCCCAAACACACCGCCCGGGCAACAAAGGAGTGGCTTCGTAAGAAGAATTTCAAGGTCCTGGAATGGCCTAGCCAGTCTCCAGATCTCCACCCCATAGAAAATCTTTGGAGGGAGAAAGTCTGTGTTGCCCAGCAACAGCCCCAAAACATCACTGCTCTAGAGGAGATCTGCATGGAGGAATGGGCCAAAATACCAGCAACAGTGTGTGAAAACCTTGTGAAGACTTACAGAAAATGTTTGACCTCTGTCATTGCCAACAAAGGGTATATAACAAAGTATTGAGATAAACTTTTGTTAGTGACCAAATACTTATTTTCCACCATAATTTGCAAATAAATTCATTAGAAATCCTATAATGTGATTTTCTGGATTTTTTCTACTAATTTTGTCTGTCATAGTTGAAGTGTACCTATGATGAAAATTACAGGCCTCTCTCATCTTTTTAAGTAGGAGAACTTGCACAATTGGTGGCTGACTAAATTCTTTTTTCCCCCACTGTATGAGTCCTTATGGACCAGGTGTTGTCTATTCTATATGAGTCCTTATGGAGCAGGTGTTGTCTATTCTATATGGGTCCTTATAGAGCAGGTGTTGTCTATTCTATGTGAGTCCTTATAGACCAGGTGTCCTTATGGACCAGGTGTTGTCTATTCTATGTGAGTCCTTATGGAGCAGGTGTTGTCTATTCTATATGAGTCCTTATAGAGCAGGTGTTGTCTATTCTATATGAGTCCTTATAGAGCAGGTGTTGTCTATTATATATGAGTCCTTATGGAGCAGGTGTCCTTATGGACCAGGTGTTGTCTATTCTATATGAGTCCTTATAGAGCAGGTGTTGTCTATTCTATATGAGTCCTTATGGAGCAGGTGTTGTCTATTCTATATGAGTCCTTATAGAGCAGGTGTTGTCTATTCTATATTAGTCCTTATAGAGCAGGTGTTGTCTATTCTATATGAGTCCTTATAGAGCAGGTGTTGTCTATTCTATATTAGTCCTTATAGAGCAGGTGTTGTCTATTCTATATGAGTCCTTATGGAGCAGGTGTTGTCTATTCTATATGAGTCCTTATAGAGCAGGTGTTGTCTTTTCTATATGAGTCCTTATAGAGCAGGTGTTGTCTATTCTATATTAGTCCTTATAGAGCAGGTGTTGTGTATTCTATATGAGTCCTTATGGAGCAGGTGTTGTCTATTCTATATGAGTCCTCATAGACCAGGTGTCCTTATGGACCAGGTGTTGTCTATTCTATATGAGTCCTTATAGAGCAGGTGTTGTCTATTCTATATGAGTTCTTATGGAACAGGTGTTGTCTATTCTATGTGAGTCCTTATAGGGCAGGTGTTGTCTATTATATTTGAGTCCTTATATGAGTCTATTCTATATGAGTCCTTATAGAGCAGATGTGAAACAAAAAGCAGGACCCACAGAGGAACTGACGATTTAGGGGTGGGTAATGGAGGCTTGATGAATTATGGGGCGAGGGTGTAATGGAGGCTTGATGAATTATGGGGCGAGGGTGTAATGGAGGCTTGATGAATTATGGGGCGAGGGTGTAATGGAGGCTTGATGAATTATGGGGCGAGGGTGTAATGGAGGCTTGATGAATTATGGGGCGAGGGGGTAATGGAGGCTTGATGAATTATGGGGCGAGGGGGTAATGGAGGCTTGATGAATTATGGGGCGAGAGGGTAATGGAGGCTTGATGAATTATGGGGCGAGGGGGTAATGGAGGCTTGATGAATTATGGGGCGAGGGGGTAATGGAGGCTTGATGAATTATGGGATGAGGGGGTAATGGAGGCTTGATTAATTATGGGGCGAGGGGGTAATGGAGGCTTGATGAATTATGGGGCGAGGGGGTAATGGAGGCTTGATGAATTATGGGGTGAGGGTGTAATGGAGGCTTGATGAATTATGGGGAGAGGGGGTAATGGAGGCTTGATGAATTATGGGACGAAGGGGTAATGGTGGCTTGATTAATTATGGGGCGAGGGGGTAATGGAGGCTTGATTACTTATGGATGGGTAATGTAGGCTTGATGAATTAGGGTGGGTCATTTAAAAAAAAATGTTTTATTGAACCTTTATTTAACTAGGCAAGTCAGTTAGGAACAAAGGATTATTTGCACTGACAGCCTACCCAGCCAAACCCGGATGACGCTGGGCCCGTTGTGCGCCGCCGTATGACACTCCCAATCACGGACGGTTGTAATATAGGCTGGAATCGAACCAGGGTGTCTGTAGCGACGCCTCTAGCACTGAGATGCAGTCTCTTAGACCACTGAACCAGGGTCTGTAGTGACTCCTCTAGCACTGAGATGCAGTGTCTTAGACTGCTGAACCAGGGTCTGTAGCGACGCCTCTAGCACTGAGATGCAGTGTTTTAGACCACTGTACCAGGGTCTGTAGTGACGCCTCCAGCACTGAGTTGCAGTGTCTTAGACCGCTGTGCCACTCGGGAGCCCACTGAGATGCAGTGTCTTAGACCGCTGTGCCACTCGGGAGCCCACTGAGATGCAGTGTCTTAGACCGCTGTGCCACTCGGGAGCCCACATGTAGTATTGTAGTTCTTGGTCAGGTATAAACATGTAGTATTGTAGTTATTGGTCAGGTATAAACATATAGTATTGTAGTTATTGGTCAGGTATAAACATATCGTATTGTAGTTATTGGTCAGGTATAAACATATAGTATTGTAGTTATTGGTCAGGTATAAACATATAGTATTGTAGTTATTAGTCAGGTATAAACATATAGTATTGTAGTTATTGGTCAGGTATAAACATATAGTATTGTAGTTATTGGTCAGGTATAAACATGTGGCATTGTAGATATTGTACTGTAGTATTTCCTCTTTGGTCCTTAAAGGTACTGATATCCTGGTGAACCATTCCAGTGCCATTAACCAGGAAGCCTGGAGACACCCATGAAGAAGGTGGACCTTTATGTTGGGCGTCAACCTCCGAGGGACCTATCTGACATGAGTGAATGGCTGCGGTCTCAAATAGCACCCTGTTCCCTTTAAAGTGCACTACTTTTGACTAGAGCCAACAGAGCTCTGATGAAAAGTAGCATATATATATATATGGAATAGGGTGCCATTTGAGACCTCAACAATGAATCAGTACGCTAAAGAATGTCTGTCTGTCTCAACTTCAATGTTAATGACAGTAGTCTAGTGTGTTATTTACCAAACTTGTTTGTTCATTGCAAGCTTTGAAAAAAATGAAGAAGTATTATTTAATGCCAGGAGATGGCAGTGTAATCTTGTCTGCAGTACTCTATGGTTATCAGCTGATTACCCATGTTATACAGGGCCGTCAGCTGATTACCTACAGTGCATTCCGGAAGTATTCAGACCCCTTCCCTTTTGCCACATTTTGTTATGCCTTATTCTAAAATAGATTTCTTTTAAATGTCCTCATTAATTTACACACAATACCCCATAATGACATCACAATAGCCCATAATGACATCACAATACCCCATAATGACAACGCGAAAATAGGATTTTAGAAAGTTTTGTAAATACATTACACATTTAAAGTATTCAGAACCTTTGCTATGAGACTCGAAATTGAGCTCAGGTTCATCCTGTTTCCACTGATCATCCTTGAGATGTTTCTACAACTTGATTGGAGTCCACCTGTGGTAAATTCAATTGATTGGACATGATTTGGAAAGGCACACACCTGTCTATATAAGGTCCCACAGTTGACAGTTCAGGTCATGGCAAAACCAAGCGATGAGGTTTGAAATTGTCCGAAGAAATTGTCCGTAGAGCTCCGAGACAGGATTGTGTCAAGGCACAGATCTGGGGAAGGGCAACAAAACATTTCTGCAGCATTGAAGGTCCCCAAGAACACAGTGGATTTGCAGAGCCCGGGACTTGAAGCCAAATATCTCTGGAGAGACCTGAAAATAGCTGTGCAGCGACGCTCCCCATCCAACCAGACAGAGCTAGAGAGGATCTGCAGAGAAGAATGGGAGAAACTCCCCAAATACAGGTGTACCAAGCTTGTAGCGTCATACCCAAGAAGACTCGAGGCTGTAATCTCTGCCAAAGATGCTTCAACAAAGTACTGAGTTTGTGATACATTTACATTTGTCAATTAGCAGACACTTTTATCCAGAGAGACTTGCAGTAGTGAGAACATTCATTTTATCATACTAAATGTGATATGTTTTTTTAAAATTTCATACATTTGCACAAACACATCTAAAGACCTGTTTTTGCTTTGCCATTATGGGGTATTTTGTGTAGATTAATGAGGAAAAAACAGTTGAATACATTTTAGAATAAGGCTGTAATGCAACAAAATGAGGATGCACTGTACATTAACCAGATTTATTTGTGGGTAAAGTTGATAACATTACCGGTGGAGGGTTCTTATCAACAGTCTAAACCCATCTACATTTTCTAGAAATAAAATTAAAAAGCAGCTAGTGTGAGTTATTTTTGAATTCCCCCTATTGATTTAATGAATGTAAACATTAAAGTTTAACTTTCCAGTTTTGTTAATATAAATCTACAATGAGCCTAACATCATCCCATACGTTGTCCTCAGTTTTCTCATCCTTCCACATGTTTTGTACATGTTACAAATTGTCCTGTATTTATTATGAATAAGATGATCATTTTCATCTCTCATAACAACACGATGACGTAGCTACATATCCGGATCGACGTATTTCCGGTAAGGCCTCGTTTTATTTCTATGTTTTGGAGAAGAAGAAGAAGAAGATATCTCCCACTATCCAGCTAGTCGGAGTGGTCTATCGCTTGCTTTGACCGCTGATTGTTACTGATAATCATCCCAAACAACTCCTTCTTTTTATATTAGAAGAAATAGCTATATGAAGAGTCTCCGGTGTAAAGGTAAGTGTTTATTGACAATAACAGAGAGATAGGCGTCTCTTTGTTCTATGAGTCGGATCACGCTAACGACCGTAGCTAGCTAGTTAGCCGCAGACGAAAGCCAGCTTCATATTCGGGCTGTTTGATTTGAAATATAACTGGCTAGCTCGGGTGTGTTATGTTAGCCGCGGGCCCAGCTAGATCATTAGCAAGCTAGATAGATAGCGATATGCAGAATGGTTGAAATGACTAGCCAGCCCAGAATTAACATTATATCAATGCGTTAGCCACTGATAACGATATGGGCTATGAACAATATTTGATCTGTGTTGCTAAATATCTAGTAATTGTAACAGTAGGCCGTCCTTTGCCTTAGTTGTCTTATGCTCGGTATACACTACACGACTTCTGAAATCGTAACAACTTGGACGTGCTCACATTTCCCGATGCCCTTGTCCCCAAATCTTTCTTCCCATCCATCCTAAAACCACAGGACGAGGGTGTTCACATTACACGAGTCCCTAGTTGAGCCTGTCCTGCTTTTCTCGGTTGTCGTAGGAAAAAAACAAATAGGTGCAGAAACATTTTTTTTTAAGTATTGAGGCGCAGAATATTGTCTTGATTTCATGTCGTTATATTTATATTTTTTCTGTCATGTAATGTAGGACACTGATGTAATATTGGTTCGTTTTGCCTGTTGCCTCGGGTGAGTGGAGCTTTTACGTAAGTGCCAAGGATTCTGTTTTCCCTTGCAAAAGGGATTGCTTTTGATAAAACGTATTTTTCTTCCTTCCCAATGAAAATTATTAGAAAATGTTCAAATATGTATTTTATGGAAAAGATATGTATGTTTATGGACGATGCACCATGCTGTCTTGTTGACAAAATGACAGAGCTGTTCCATTTGAGAAGGACATGCCTCCCTCCCCGTTTTCACCAGATGTGACAGACATCGGCCTGGGCTCAACATAATTGAATTCGCCCATTGTTTTTGTCTCACATGCTGAATGCTCAATGGCTATTGGGAGCAGTCCTTGCCCAATCATGCTGTAGCACTGCTCATACTATAAAATGCACAACCAAAATTTAGGACAGGTCAGAAAATGGTCAGGACATCCGACAGGGGTCTGGAGAACAGAACAGCCATCATTGGTGCGTCCTTGACCTGCTCAAACTATGCGAGTCTCGATGTAATGATCCTAGCCCAAGTTCATAGGATTTCAGCCAGATCATGAATATTCGTCTGAGATGGCAAAAATGTAGCGAATTCATGTTAAGGTTGTGTAGTGTATGCCCGGCCTTAAACCCTTTACAGGCTGTGTGATTTTAGCAGTCTTATGCTGTGATTTTGCAGACATTTCCACGACGTTGGCAAATTTTTTAAATCGTAAACGATGGTTGGACATTGGGCTCGTTCCGTGTAACAGGGTCTAGGTCGTAGGCTCTGACCGTTCAGGTGGTGTCTTTATCATGTCGTGTGGCAAGTGTTCCGAGCTGATCCCAGTGACTGACCAATAGGGACACTGAGTATGCACACAATTAGTCAGAATAATATAATAGTTTGATTGTAAACATTTACATGCTGTGCAAGAAGGAACGATAATCTTGTTTACATGATGGGATTTCGATAAATGTAGAAAATATCCAAACAAAATAAATGTTCTACCATGTTATTTTGGGGAAGCTTCTTTTGATTCTGACATGGGACATATGAAGTTTGTTTGTGTAAACTTTTTTTAAAAGATGCATACGTTCGTTTTTTCTGAACTCACTTCTCTCGCGCGCATAACCGTAGAGAGAGTCTTACGCTGCTGGTACATGCATAGATCAAATACGCCGCTGATGTTGACGTAAGCCTGTACCAATTTAACCAGCTTGATATCAACATTTTAATTAATATCACACACAGTGATGTGATAATCGTAAAATACTGAATCTGACGTACAGTCTGCACAAAGGCCTTAAACTCAACTCTACGAATTACTATGGAGTTGAGCAGCGGCGAGTGTGAGCGGACTGTTGCTAGCAGATTGTAACGTGCTCCATTAGCCATTACAGGATAGTAGGCAGGGCAAACCCTGGTAGATCATCAACAAATAAATCGCAGTGTGTTTTTGGACACATTCAGCAGCTTTTACCAGATTAAATACAATACCATTGGAAATCAATGTTAAAAATTCAGTTGTATACTCATAACTTAAATAGAAAATTATGCTGTCAACTGCTTCTGTTTTATTTATTTTTGTCACTTCACCGACGCCAAGCCCCTCCCCCATGCCACTCGCAACAGACAAATCTATCTTCTTCCTCTTTGACACCCTGCAGTTCTAAGTTGCTATTTGAGGTTTGGTCCAACACAATCAGTCATATGGACACCGAAACACATTGAGACACTATTTGACTGTAATAGAGGAGACCTTGACCTTTCTAATAATACCCTATTTATGTCTCAACTCCCAACATGTTGAACAGAGCAGATCCTACTAAAACGAGAGGATCAATGAACAGAGCAGATCCTACTAAAACGAGAGGATCAATGAACAGAGCAGACCCTGCTAAAACGAGAGGATCAATGAACAGAGCAGACCCTGCTAAAACGAGAGGATCAATGAACAGAGCAGACCCTGCTAAAACGAGAGGATCAATGAACAGAGCAGACCCTGCTAAAACGAGAGGATCAATGAACAGAGCAGATCCTACTAAAACGAGAGGATCAATGAACAGGGCAGATCCTACTAAAACGAGAGGATCAATGAACAGAGCAGATCCTACTAAAACGAGAGGATCAATGAACAGAGCAGATCCTACTAAAACGAGAGGATCAATGAACAGAGCAGATCCTACTAAAACGAGAGGATCAATGAACAGAGCAGATCCTACTAAAACGAGAGGATCAATGAACAGAGCAGATCCTACTAAAAGGATCAATGAACAGGATCAAAAACGAACAGAACAGCAGATCCTACTAAAAGAGGATCAATGAACAGAGCGAGAGGGATCAATGAACAGAGCAGATCCTACTAAAACGAGAGGATCAATGAACAGAGCAGATCCTACTAAAACGAGAGGATCAATGAACAGAGCAGATCCTACTAAAACGAGAGGATCAATGAACAGAGCAGATCCTACTAAAACGAGAGGATCAATGAACAGGGCAGACCCTACTAAAACGAGAGGATCAATGAACAGGGCAGATCCTACTAAAACGAGAGGATCAATGAACAGAGCAGATCCTACTAAAACGAGAGGATCAATGAACAGAGCAGATCCTACTAAAACGAGAGGATCAATGAACAGAGCAGATCCTACTAAAACGAGAGGATCAATGAACATGTTGTGGAAAATCAATCGAATATATTTATATAGCCCTTTTTACATCAGCTGATGTCTCAAAGTGCTGTACAGAAACCCAGCCTAAATCCCCAAACAGCAAGCAATGCAGGTGTAGAAGCACGGTGGCTAGGAAAAACTCCCTAGAAAGGCAGGAACCTGGGAAGAAACTTAGAGAGGAACCAGGCTATGAGGGGTGGCCAGTCCTCTTCTGGCTGTGGCGGGTGGAGATTATAACAGAACAAGGCCAAGATGTGGGGTCAGCGTGCTCTGGGCATTACTGACTCAAATGAATGAGATGTGTCTGGTGTAGTACAGAGTTTCTTTTTCAACAAACCTTAACTTGGTGATACCATCTCAGTTCTTAGTTCTCCTATCCTCTGAAATATAAGTTTTCCTGTTTACAGGTTTGTTTTGATTTTGGAGCAAAAAATTGTAAAATAAATAAATCTGCCAAGGGAGCGGGTGTTAATGCAGAATGACTAGATCCCATTTAGCCCTGCCAAGGGAGCGGGTGAAAATGCAGAATGACTAGATCCCATTTAGCCCTGACAAGGGAGCGGCCGTTAATGCAGAATGACTAGATCCCATTTGGCCCCTGAATGCTTAATGATAAGCTGTAGACCACGCTGTCTACCACGAGAGTTCTCATCTATATTATTCGTAGCCATCTATTTACCACCACAGAACGATACTGCCACTAAGACCGCTCTCAACCAACTCTATAAGGCCATAAGCAAAGAAGAAAATGCTCACCCAGAAGTGGCGCTCCTAGTGGCCAGGGACTTTAAGGCAGGCAAACTTAAATAAGTTTAACCAAAATTTTACCAGCATGTCACATGTGCAACCAGGGAAAAAACAAAATCCTAAACCACCTTTACTCAACACACAGAGATGCATACAAAGCTCTCCATCGCACTCCATTTAGGAAATCTGACCATAATTCTATCCTCCCTGATTCCTGCTTACAAGCAAAAACTAAAGCAGGAAGTACCAGTGACTTCCGTGTTGCTCAATACAGAAGTGGTCAGATGACGCGGATGCTACACTACAGGACTGTTTTGCAGCACAGACTGGATTATGTTCTGGGATTCATCCAATGGCATTGAGGAATGTAAGACACGGATGTGCATCGATGATGTCGTCCCCACAGTGACTATACGTACATATCCCAACCAGAAGCCATGGATTACAGGCAACATTCTCATCGAGCTAATGGCCAGAGCTGCCGCTTTCAAGGAGCGGGAGAGTAATCCAGACGCTTATAAGAAATCCCGCTATGCCCTCAGACGAACCATCAAACAGGCAAAGCATCAATACAGGACTAAGATTAAATCCTACTACACAGTCTCTGAAGCTCGTCAGATGTGGCAGGGCTTGAAAACTATTACAGACTACAAAGGGAAACCCAGACTCGAGCTGCCCAGTGACGTGAGCCTACCAGACAAGCTAAATCCCTTTTATGCTCGCTTCAAGACAAGCAACCCTGAAGCATGCACGAGAGCACCAGCTGTGCTGGATGACTGTGTAAGAACGCTCTCGGTAGCCAATGTGAACAAAACATTTAAACAAGTCAACGTTCACAAAGCCGCTGGGCCAGACAGATGACCTATTACTGCTCTGCCCGTAAGGCGCTACAGAGGGTGGTGTGAATGGCCCAGTACATCACCGGGGGCCAAGCTTCCTGCCATCCAGGTGGTGTCAGAGGAAAGCCTATAAAATTGTCAGAGACCACACGGCAAGTGGTACTGGAGCGCCGAGTCTCGGACCAAAATGCCCCTTAAGCGTTTCTACCCCCCCCAACCATAAGACTGTTGAATAATTCATAAAATCGCCACCAGACAATTTACATTGACCCCCACCCCCGTTCCCCCTCCCTTTTGTACACTGCTGCTGTTTGTTTGTAACCTATGCATAGTCACTTTGCCCCCACCTACATGTACAGATTACCTCAACTAGCCTGTACCCCTACACCCTGACTCTGTACTGGTGCTGTACTGTTGGTAAAATTATGATTAAATGACTGAACAAATCATTTTAAATGGGACAGTAACTAAGTAAACTTAGTTACAAATAAAATACTCTGTTTTATTATATCTGATTAACAAAATGAGTTCATACGATGGGATTGTGTGACACGGACAAGGAGTAATTAAAGTTAATGAACACCATTCCAACTAGGAAGAAACGAATGGGTTGGGGACTGTGTAAACAGATAAGGTCGTTAACCTATGGTTGAACCTACAGAAACTTAGCTCTGGGGTTTTTAGATAACCTAGGAATGCGCTCACTGTCTTTTCTGTTAATTAGAACTGTCAGCTCAGTGGTGATCGATAATGTTGAGGGGTCAAAAGTTACCTGGGAGTGTGTTTAGTAAGTTAGAATGAACTTTTCACCTCACTTTGTCCAGAGAAGAGGGGATTCTGTTAAAGCAATGAAATGATGTCATGATCTGTATATAAACTGTTGCTCGTGGTTAAGTGGGAGCGCGCTCCGAGAATAAATTCTGTTACCTATTATTAAAAAGACTGGTCTCCGTCTATTTTATGCAAACAAGAATCTTACAAATTCTCATAAAATAGATGAAGGGTTTTCAATTAATGAAAGCACATTGGCATAATTAAATTATACTAACAATTACTTTATATTATTACTTTGTATTTGTCTACTTGGTAAATATTTTCTTCCTAAACTGCACTGTTAAGGGCCTTTAAGTTTCATGGTAAAGTCTACACCTATTGTATTAGGCGCGTGTGATGAAGTTTGATTCGATTTTGATTTGAACTCACTTCTATTATGAATAAGTAATATACATTTTTCCATAGGGGAAACGGCTCCAACTCACGATGGAAGACTGCTTGCACACTTCTTCAGAGAACCTGTCTAAGCTGGTCCGCTGGGCCCACAGTCACGGCACCATCTGTGCTCTCATCCCGAACCTCAAACACCTGCTTACCGAGGGTTCCCATGGGAACCTGACCGCCATGTGGGGGTGCAGCGCGGGCCACGCCTACCACTGGCCCCTCCCCGCCACCTGTAAAACAGGCCAGAAGGTAGATGTTTTTTTTTTGTCTGAGATTTTTGTGATTTTGACTGTTCTATTGACAAGCTGAACATGTTTGGGTTGGCAAGAGGGCAGAAACAGACTGGAGCCCTGGATAGGCATTTATGGCACTGCAATGTACACTGTGGCCACCCCGTTCACAAAAATGGTTCGCTCCTACAGACAGTGAGTCACATGTCTGTGGCTTGCTATATAAAGCAGGCAGGCATTGAGACATTCAGTTATTGTTTAATTGAATGTTAGAATGGGCAAAACAAGTGACCTACACGACTGAGCGTGGTATGGTTGTCGGTGCCAGGTGTGCCGGTTCCAATGCTCCGGTTCTCAGAAACGGCTGGGCCCCTGGGCTTTTCACGCACGACAGTGTCTAGGGTTTACCGAGAATGGTGAGACAAACATAAAAATATCCGGTCGGTGGCAATCCTGTTGCCAAAAACAGCTCGTCGATGAGATGTTGAAGGAGAATGGCAAGAATCGTGCAAGCTAAAAGGTGGTCCACGAACAGGCAAATAACGGTGCAGTACAACAGTGGTGTGCAGAAACGGCTTCTCGGGAACACAACTCGTTGGTCCTTTTCATGGATTGGCTATTGCAGCAGACGACCACACCAGGTTCCAATCAGATAAAAAAACAAGAGGAAGTGGCTCCAGCGGCCAACACTGGAGAATAGAGGAGTGGAAAAACATTGCGTGGTCCAACGAATCCTGGTTCCTGTTGTCAAGCTGATGGCGCTCAGTATTTAGCATGAGGGGCGGCAGGGTAGCCTAGTGGTTAGAGCGTTAGAGTGTTGGACTAGTAACCGGAAAGTTGCAAGTTCAAATCCCCGAGCTGACAAGGTACAAATCTGTCGTTCTGCCCCTGAACGGGCAGTTAACCCACTGTTCCTAGGCCATCATCACCACCTTGAAAATAAGAATTTGTTCTTAACTGACTGGCCTAGTTAACTGACTTGCCTGACTTGCCTAGTTAACTGACTTGCTTAGCAGAGTGCTCTGTAAGCAGTATGAGTCATGGCCCCATCCTGCCTGTGGTCAACACTACAGGCTGGTGGCGGTGATTTAATGGAATGTTTTGCTGGCATGCCTTAAGTCCCTTGATACCGATTGAGCAACTTTCCCTGACGAAGTCTGGCTTTTCTGGAGGCAAAGGGGGTTCAACCCAGTGCTGTAAGAGTTTACAATCAGTGGACAGTTTGTTTTTCTGTAAATAATGGGGCCAATGTGTGACATTGGGATAAACATTTCTAAATGGTTTGAAACTAAAATAAAAATTATTTTCATGCAGTTCCAAATGTGAACTCAGAGGAATAAAAGTGAATATATGCAAATTGGCCCGTAACTCTGTCGTGTCTGTCATTAAACTGAAGACTTTTAGTTTTTATCAAAGATTCTCTGTAATTAGTATAACACGATCAAACTGATTAATCATGTAGCCGTAATTAACTAGGAAGTCGGGGCACCAAGGAAAATATTCAGATTACAAGGTTATAATTTCCTAATATAACCTTTCAGATATTTTATTTGATCAATTAGTCTTCGAATTAATGAATTATTTACTTTACCTCACGTTAGTCTCATTCCAAACGTCGTAAATTGTTGGTTATCTGCACGAACCCAGTCTTCACTATGAGTCATCCATACATCAATTGTCTTAACCCATTTATTTATTACTAACTAAGTAATTCACAGAAATGTATAAACAAACAGTCAATATGGTTACAAGAAATGATAAGGGAATGTGCCCCTAGTGGGCTAAACCGGCATGGCGGCTTGGTGGAAAAAACGGGGAGTGGAGGTCAGCTGAGAAGTCACTACAGAGTTGATAATTATAACAATTGAAATTCTAATCCTTTGCCCATGAACGCTCACTCATTCGGGACCAATTGCAATCAATATATATATTTACGCTCAGTGTGTCGTCTTGATCGCTGGTGAAAAGTGTGTTTCTTTTGTAGAATTGTTCGTCTCTTTCCCTCTCTGTCTGTCGTGGTTAGAGGGGATAGATCAGTGACATTCATTCATGTTGTTGTAGAATGGATGTTTCGGCAGTTGTCGTTCTTCGCGTTCAATGATACCGAATTCCTAGCTGCAGACTAGTAATTAATATCAAAGACTTGTTCTTATCCTGTCGGTATCGATAGTCTAAGAGTTTAACCATGTGGTATGGTTAAAAGATTCAGCAATGGTCTACTACCTTTGTCCCCTCGTAATGGAGGAAAACATGGTCTACTTGAGAATTTCTCAAAGTTGGGGTTTTATTCGGAATTGCAGAAAAGGGGCTGTCCCAGGGTGCCTGACCCTAACTGGGCTCAGTGGCGGTCCTCTGATTTAGTTAAACTCAAAAGAGAATTGGAGTTTCCTTCATTAAATAGTCCAAAATCACATCACACAATTTTACAAACAGTATCATACTCACTCATTCATCTTATACAACAATTAGATGTAATTACAATTAGATGTAAACCTCATATCTGAGGCTATTATATAAACAGCGTTATGGTAATGTGGTCACACCGCCTCCCATGAGCTTCACCAAGTTGTAACAAACGGACCAGTTCGTAGCTGGATTCTTCACCGATCTTCTATACTTTCTCCGGAACATGAAATTTGTTCGGACCTCAAGTTCTGTGAGGTGGAAGAAATTCCTTTGTTCTCTATGAAACTTCACTCTGTCTCTTATACTGTGTGTCCATGAGGCAGGGTCTTCTCCTCAGGAATTTACGACCTCTCTCTGACCACAGCAGCGTAGTTGAAGGAGGCAAGGGGGAGGAAGGGAGAGGGGGATTGGGCTTGCTGTACCCAAAGAGGGCAACGTCAGGACAACTCCATCTATACGACAACACGGGTCTAGGACTGTACGACAACTCGGGGCTAGGACTGTACGGCAACTCGGAGCTAGGACTGTACGGCAACGCAGAGCTAGGACTGTACGGCACTGCCAGTACCAAGTCAATGTGGAGGCTATATACAGGAAGCCATTTGATTAGATGTTCAGGAGTCTTATTGCTTGGGGGTGGAAGCTGTTTTAGGAGCCTCTTGAACCTAGACTTGGCACTCCGGTACTGCTTGTCGTGCGGTAGCAGAGAGAAAAGTCCAAGACTAGAGTGGCTGGAGTCTGACAATTTTTAGGGCGTTTATCTGACACCACCCTAGTATATAGGTCCTGAATGGCAGGAAGCTTGGCCCCTGTGATGTACTGGGACGTACGCACTACCCTCTGTAGTGCCTTGCGGTCAGAGGCTGAGCAGTTGCTATACCGGGTGGTGATGCAACCCGCCAGGATGCTCTCGATGGTGCAGCTGTAAAACCTGGATCTGAGGACCCATGCCAAATCTTTTCAGTCTCCTGACGGGAAAATGTTTTCTCGTGCCTTCTTCACGACTGTCATGGTGTGCTTGGACCATGTTAGTTTGTTGGTGATGTGGACACCAAGGAACTTGAAGCTCTCAACCTGCTCCACTACAGCCCCGTCGATGAGAATGGGAGCGTTCTCTGTCCTCCTTTTCCTGTAGTCCACAATCATCTCTTTTGTCTTGATCACGTTGAGGGAGAGGTTGTTGTCCTGGCACAATACGACCTGGTCTCTGACCTCCTCTCTATAGGCTGTCTCGTCGTTGTCGGTGATCAGGCCTACCACTGTTGTGTCATCGGCAAACTTAACGATGGTGTTGGAGTCTTGCCTGGCCGTGCAGTCATGAGTGAACAGGGTTTTAAGTGTCAATGTAAAGTGACTCTCTGTTAGAAGCATTCCATAATTTGGGATTTGTGTGTCCATGAAAACCGTTTTCACCTGTAACATAAAGACACACAAAATGTAATGAGATCTTTATACACAAACTATCCAACAGCCTGATACCTGGTTCAATGTCAAATTTAACGTCAGTTTACACTGCCAAAATGCAATGAGATCTCTATACACAAACTATCCAACAGCCAAAATGCAATGAGATCTCTATACACAAACTATCCAACAGCCAAAATGTCATGTTTTATGTCACACAATCTTGGGATTTGGACAAATAAAACGGTTAAAAACTGGTTTTAAATCAACTTGTGAATGTTATTGATTATAGTTATGATGTTATTGATTATGATCCCCCAGCTAAATTTAATGACATTAAAACATTGTCAGATGATTATAATGACTTTTATTAAAAGCTGGAACACCTTTTCAGGGAAATCCTCTGGTACCCATCCTCTGGTACCCTAGTTTATAGAAAGGTCATATATACAGAGCATTTGGGAAGTATTCTGACCCCGTGACTTTTTCCACATTTTGTTTCGTTTACAGCCCCCTCCCCCCTCATCAATCTACACACAATACCCCATAATGACAAAGCGAAAACAGGTTTATATATATATTTTTTTATCACATTTACATAATTATTCAGACCTTTTACTCAGTACTTTGTTGAAGCACCTTTGGCAGCGATTACAGCCATGAGTCTTCTTGGGTATAGTGCTACAAGCTTGGCACACCTGTATTTGGGGAGTTTCTCCCATTCTTCTCAGCAGATCCTCTCAAGCTCTGTCAGGTTGGATGGGGAGCGTCACTGCGCAGCTATTTTCAGGTCTCTCCAGAGATGTTCGATCAGGTTCGGGCTCTGACTGGGACACTCAAGCACATTCATAGACTTGTCCCGAAACTACCCCTACATTGTCTTTGCTGTGTGCTTAGGGTCCTTGTCCTGTTGGAAGGTGAACCTTCGCACCAGTCTGAGGTCCTGAGCCCTCTGGAACAGGTTTTCATCAAGGATCGCTCTGTACTTTGCTCCGTTCATCTTTCCCTCGATCCTGTCTAGTCTCCCAGTCCCTGCCGCTGAAAAACATCCCCACAGCATGATGCTGCCACCACCATGCTTCACCGTAGGGATGGTGCCAGGTTTCCTCCAGACATGACGCTTGGCATTCAGGCCAAAGAGTTCAATCTTGGTTTCATCAGACCAGAGAATCCTGTTTCTCATGGTCAGAGTCCTTTAGGTGCCTTTTGGCAAACTCCAAGCGGGTTGTCATGTGCCTTTTACTGAGGAGTGGCTTCCATCTGGCCACTCTACCATAAAGGCCTGATTGGTGGAGTGCTGCAGAGATGGTTGTGCTTCTGGAAGGTTCTCCCATCTCCACAGAGTAACTCGGTCAGTGACCATCAGGTTCTTGGTCACCTCCATGACCAAGGCCCTTCCAAATCATGTCCAATCAATTGAATTTACCACAGGTGGACTCCAAGTTGTAGGAACATCTCAAGGGTGATCAATGGAAACAGGATGTACCTGAGCTCAATCTAGAGTGTCATAGCAAAGGGTCTGAATACTTATTTTTAGTACATTTGCAAGAAAATCTAAACTTGTTTTCACTTTGTCATTATGGGGTATCGTGTGTAGATTGAGGCGGAAGAGAACGACTTAATCCATTTTAGAATGAGGCTGTAACAAAATGTGGAGAATAGTCGTGGGGTCTGAATACTTCACTGTATTCTCTCTGATGTTCCCAGTCAAATTCCCGATCCACATGTAAAATGTATTTGTTGACTTCTGATTCTAAAGGAGCGGGGGGGCTGCTTCCAGGACAGCCGAAGCATCAACTCAGACAGCCTCAGTGTCCAGGGAGGGGCCTCAGCCCGTCAGAGCAGCCCAGGAGGTGAGAGGTTTCTGGGCCGCTCCACCAAGGCCAAGGGAGGTGACAGCAGCCAGACACGGGACTCCTGCGACTTCTCCAACTGCAGCGACGACAACACAGAGGCTGACGACAACACCGAGGAGTATAACAGCAACCTGTTTGATATTGTCTGTGAGTCTTCAGCCACGACGGACGAGGATGGAGACGTAGACTACGAGCCTCATCACAGACCCAGGAAGAGGGGTCCCCCGGGAGGCATGCCCGGCCCCCAGAGACCAGGGTCTGAGGACAGGGGACAGGGGGACAAGTCAGTGAAGAAGATCAAGCAGGAGACTGCTGAGGACTTTTACACAGTACCTAAAGCCCAGCTAGCAGCAGGGGTAGGTACTGACTCTGGCCTAGCCTCTCACTCAGTCTCCCAGTCCCCAAAACCTAATAATTCCCTGTCCCACCATGCATTGCCACACAAACCCTTGCAGCTGGACGCCGACTGTTTGGTTGGTGGTGTGTCGTCGTCTCTGCTGGGCCACTCCTTTCCTCACAAACCTCTCCGAGGCTCTATCTCCAGCTCTGTCTCCAAACCTTCCATGATGAGCACTAGTTCTCCCAGACACCAGGACCTGTCTTCGGTGTCGACCCAGGGCCTGAGCACCCTCCCTGGGGCAGGTAGTGAGCTGATGGAGGACCTGCTGAACCATGGAGGATCTGAGG